>NW_026864877.1:0-136052 GCF_026571515.1 Ruditapes philippinarum | reverse complement strand
CAGAGCAGCCTGCGCGTCCGCGCAGTCTGATCAGGATCCATGCTGTTCGCTTTCAAACCCTATTACCAGTAGAGAAACTGATAGCGAACAGCATGGATCCTGATCAGAGTGCGCGGATGCGCAGGCTGGTCTGGATCCATGCTGGTCGCAAACCCGATATGTTGGTTTTGTCATGACACGGCTCAATTATCATCAGTCAGTTCTTTTGCTGTTATCCAACAACTAGACTATTCCTTGATGAGGAAAAAAAGAATGTTTTCATGCTATAATCATTTAACTGAAAAAGTATTCAAGAGAGCATAACAATTCATATACAATGTATATGTATCTGGAAAAGCAATTTATCACTTGAGCTAACAAGACGATACTCATAATTTCCTGTTTCCTTGCAAACTGCCATATGTTGATGTACCATTAGTACTTTAACAGCAGAGTTTTACCGTTCTTCAAACTGTTAATCTTTAACCTTTGTTTCAAGTCTACTTTGATTATGCTTATAAAGCTCTCTGCACAATGTGTTAAATTGCAATAAACACTTTGTTGCTCGAGGTAAATACTGCCTGCTTCTGAATGAGAAATAATTATAATATATGATGAAACATGCTAAGCATCATAACTTATGTAGCTTTGGGAGTGTATTGACAAAGAAATTCCGCATATTATAATTCACATTGTATGTTAAGATTGCTGACTTATTCAACAAGTAGAAAGGCGTTCAAGAAATGCCATTGACGTGTGAACTTAGATATTTATTTGTACTTTTTATTTGATTTGTAAATAATCTACATATAAATTAGAGTACAAAGGGTAATTTAATCGTTGATTGTATCAAAAGCAGACGTAAATAATGATGACGTAATCGTATTCGTATCTTCTTCTTAAATTTGTAATTGTAACATTTGATATTAGAATTAATCATCTTTGATATCCATATGATTTTTCATGAAAGTAAAAGTGAATAATTCGGCAAGACAATGGATGATACCTTTCCTGTGCAAGTCGATGAAGAATTAAATGAATTTAATGATTAAACCCATACGTTAAATGTATTAGAGGATTTCAAATCTGAGTATGTAGAACTTATCGTTTTAAGACAGAGTTTGCAATGCTCGCCTTTTTACTATTGTTGTTATTACTTTGAGGGATTATATTAATTCCTTTCAACACTGAATTCATAACCTAAAACAAAAAAAAAACATAAATAAAAAAACATACCATTTTACCTATCAGTGAATAAATTAAATATACCTTAGATAAATGTTAGGTAGATTTTCAACAGAAATATACAATAAAAAATGTGCGGATACTATGATAGATATTGAACTTGATTAAGAGCATAAGATAATTTTGTAAACGAGCCACTTGAGCACATCGAATTATATAAGATTTAACTGAAGAATTGGTGAATGTTTAGAATATGTTTATGTTAGCAATTAATTATATGTTTATTTAACTGAACACTGATTTTTGTGCTGTTTCAAATATTTATGAAAATAAGATAGAAATAGAAATTATTGAATGAACATATCGTGAAATGTTTCCCATATATATCATAGGTGCATATCCACCTACACTCTGATACGTTTTATTGTTTCTCCTCTCATTTATTTGTTCTACAATACAGGGGTAGATTCTATACTTTAAGTTATTGCTTACCTTTGTTTCAACTTCTCTGAGAATGTAATTAATTTCACAGGTAAATCAGCAATAAATACGATTTGCATCAACGCAAGTAGTGCAACAAAAAATACTACAATACAGAGAGAAAATGTGCATTTTGGAAAATCGGAAGTGTTTTGTCTGGTAAAAACTTATATTTAAACTTATATTTATGTTTTATTGTATTTCTAGATTCTTTTATGAATGATAAAGGCAACATCATATAAATAACGCACACACACAAAAAATTAATGTATTGACATCAACCTATAACATTCAATACAATTTATTTGTTTGTATTGAATTGATCCGACAAGAGGTACTTAATTTTTGTTTTAGAAATTCATTGTTATATATACGAAATGATTTAAATGTAATAAATGACAATAAACTCTTTCAGATAGCGTTTCTTGTTGTCATGATAACATTCCACGAGAATAAACAATTCCTACACAATGCATCATATTGATATTCAGATAAATTAGAGTGTTAAATTGGCATTAACTGTCAAGAGTATATTCTTTATGCTAATATTCAGTTTAACTGTAGAAAGGTTTTTAATCTTAGTATAACGTCAACTTGTATTAGCATTTACAAGGAAATACTATGCATACATTCTTTGTACATTTCAGTATTGTTTTGAAATATGTTTGTATTGTACTTGGCACCCTTTTAACATAGAATACAAATGACGTTGGTAGCTCTTAAACATTATACCATTTTCTTTTATTTGTTAGAAAATTATAAAATACTACAATAATCAAATATAAAGGAGGAACATACGTCAGCACAATGTCAGTTTTTTTACTACTCTAATCAATTATTCCAGTTTCGGGTAACAATATCCTTCATCAGAAATAAAAATATAAAAACAAAACCTTCTTTAAGTACAAGTATTTAGAGTACATTTTTATAAATGTTACTAAAAATAGAACAGATGTTACTAAAATTAGACAAATATTTGGCAATGTCTAAAAAAACTATATAAAATAAATAAAATAAATCGACATTCTACATTTTATTTTCAAGTTCATGTAACTAGAAAACATTAAAAAGCTACATTAAAAGAATGTGTGTATCAGTTCGAGTTTAATCAAATAATTTGATGGTTTCAATCTCAGACTTAAGTGTCTAAACAGAATGATCTACCATGAGAACATGTTTCAATTAAGAAACATGATTCTAATTAAACTTGATCAAAGCGATTTGTAAACAATAGTGGAATAGAATTGAGCCGCCGGGGATCCAGACATTTATGATGTGTGTTTTGGCAGCCTCGTTGTTGAAAAAACAGAGGAGTGTAAACACAATACAATTTTTTTCTGACAGGAAAACTACATAAACAAAGAACCAGATTAAATTAACTTGAAAAAAAAAGTTTGAAGGAACGAAATACCATTAAATTTAATCTAAAACAACATAATTTCCGACATAAGCTAAGCACCATTTTCTTTTTATATAATAACTTTAAAGGTAAATCCTGTTTTGTATTAATTTCTATTATGTATTAATTTATCGAAGGTACGATGATTTAAAGTCGAAATCGCGATGGTGAAAATTCGGAATAACAAACAATTATGATGGTAAAATGTCGAAAGTACGATAAGAAAACACGAAATTACATCATGGTTTCGTTATTTTGCTATTATATTAAATAAAACTAAATTCCTACGCTCATAGAATGGTAAACTCGTGGAATATATTTCCAAATAAAATAGTATTATCGAATAAGTTTAAATCCAAATAGACCAATACCGGAGGGGACGACAAAAGCTAAATAATAAATAGATAAAAAGTTAAAAATAAAAGATAAATAATAATAGATAAAAAGGATAGTCCGTGTTTCCATTCATCTATATCATAAAATATGATGATAAACATGTTGTAACTTTTAAAATGAATTAGTATATGACCAAAGTTTTAAAGCTTAAAGAATCAGGAATATAACTGTTTTTACAACAATACGTTTGTTTATTAACTACTTGCCAGAAACATGTTTATTAGGTAAAAGAACGGGCATTCACCAGTACAGTGATGTTTTTGCTTATTGTACTTAGTTGTTAATAATTGCAATATTATGGCCAATAGTTCCTGATATATGGTTGTTGCACAGGTTCCAATCCTGTCTTACAGGATAATTGTTTTTTATGACTAATTAATACAGCAAGAGATGCCCGTGAAATCCCTTTACATCAAAACACCTGATTTTAAAAGAAGAATAAAATTGATTATACGCTTTAAAGCGCTATTGTAAGCATAAAATTTCTTGTCATTAGGAAATAAATTTGTTACCCTTATAAATAATTTCTTTGCATGTGTTTGTGAGTTTGACGAAGTTACTTTTGTTATACAAATAAAAACCCGTCGAAATTGTAATTAGATCGTCACAAACACTACTTAATTGCAGCTCAATATAACATCGACTACAGGTGGCCTAAAGAATATGTACGAATACCGTTTTTAATCTATATTACAGAATCTCAAATTAAACTGTACATGCATTCTGATTTCCGACATCTTATGAACCACGTAATTAGTTGGGTTTAATAACGAATTTTTTGGTTGGTTTAAACCTCGCACGAACACAGTAATCGTCATATGACAACTTTCCAGCTTAACTGGTGGAGGAAGACCTTCGGTGTTCATCCGTGCATTATTTCAGAGACGAACGGAGGTCTAAGCTAAGCCGGTGCAAATGAAAATGTTAAAGATTAAAAACGTTCTGAATGTCTTAAAAAAGATACATTTGACCTAAGCCTACAAAGTTTACAAAATCACTCATATTATTCTTCTTGATAAACTAATTGTGTATATCCACATACATTCTGATATAGGTAATACTAACCCTTTTTCTAGAAAACAGGTTTGTGTTAATGTACAAACAGTATTAAACCAGAAGAACCTATTTGAAAACCTGTGTTTTCAACCCCGCTGTGATTATAATTAGTTAGCTGTTTTCTCCACAGGTAAATTAGCAATAAAAACGTCTTGCATTGACGTAAGAATTGCTTCAAGAAATCATAAAAGTTAGGGAAAAAGAGCATTTCTGTAACTTAGGGAGTGTCTTATCTAATAACAAATTTCCATACATCATAGTTCAATGAATTTTCGAATAAAATAACGAATAAATCTATCTGTCAATTCCATAAAACTTGGTTTTTGAACGTGAAAAATGTCAATTAATTATCCTATGATTTACAATACTGGAAATGAACTGCAACGAAAGTCTATAAATTCACTATAAAACACATCCTATCAGCTACTTCAGAATATCTAACTTTATTGAGTTAGCAGTTGGCGTAATTTAATAGTTTACCGTCAAAAATTAGATATAATATAAACCAACTTACATTTTTACATAGTTCAAATTCGTAGCAGGACGTAGGCATTAAAGTAGTGTTTATGAAACCTTAAGAATTTATAGAATTATAAGTTTAAATGAATTTTAAGAAAAAGAAAAAAATATTTTTGTTTGAATGGAGGCCACTATTAACACGTATGTCAACGGTATTGAATAGATATGAATCTTTATTAAGGTTTATCCCTCAAAGACGAATAACAAATGGGAAAACTTAGCAGCAAGTACTTTTTTTAACTCTTTTAAATAACAGTCATTTAAATATCGATCAACTTTACTTTTCATCCTCAAGAGATTTTTTACTTTGCTTTTTGTCTGAAGGTTTCTCTGGTCTTTTTTAATTTTAGGTATCATCTTTTGTTCACGTCAAATCACGTGATAACATTTCATGAGGAAAAGCAGTATTTTCAGCCAGGTTCTTACGTGATGCAACACATTGCATTGATGTTCAGTGGAATCAGATAAAAGAGTTAAATTGGCACTTACTGTCAGGGTATATGCATGCGTTATATTTTACCGTATGTAAACACGTAGCATAATGTCAACTTAAATTAACATATATACAGGAAAGCACTATCAATAGCATTCTTAAAATATTTCAGTATTGTTTTGAAATGCTTGTCTCGTACTTGGCACTTTTTCAACATATATCCGAAATTTACAAATATAACGCTTTTAAATGTAAAAAGCTCTTAAAGGCACAGTAAGTCTTAGAAACCAATATATTTTTCTTCTTTAGAATTCGATTACATTTAAAAAAATGGTTTTAAAGCATGTAAGAAGCCTATCGTCTGAAGAAAGAACCACTGAAAGCAGGAAAATGTAAACAAAGTAGTAATTTAACTTCCATACAAAATACTAAATCACTATAACCTAACTTGTTGCCAAAAAGGATGGTAAGTGTAATTCTTTGGAAACTATAACTGGATACCATAATAAAAAACTTTTGAAAAGTAAGAATAAAAGCATTTCTGGGGCATAATAGACCTCAAAGATACCATGTTATGTAAAATTTTTTCTCTCAGTTGAGATATTTTAGATTTTTATATGTTCTCTATCTGTTCTCTATCTGAATACATGTACACATTTATACATTCTTTGTTAGATATATAAATGTTTGGTTGTTATGTGTTTTTTTTCGGAACTAGGCCCTGCCGAGGGTTTCTTTTCATGTTGATTGATTGATTGATTTTCTTAAGACCGGGCGGTCAAGGATAATCTTCGAAAGTGCAAGCACTTATTTCCAGTAGGGTCCTTACATCAGCAGATTCTAGAGACAGCTATGAGATACAAGGGAGTCCGGGAACCATTCCCTAGCTCTTATGGAATAGATCCCTTGGCTCTTTTACATGCCCAGTGTATAGCACTGATACATTCGAGGATTACCTGGGTTTCGTACCAGTTAGCCTCTAGGTAGGTGGGAAACACTGGAAGTCTTTCTGAAAAATCCCAAGGGTGTTACCCAGGATCGAACCCGGAACCTCAGGAGTGACAGTCAGTGGTCTAACCAACTGAGCTATCGCGCCACCTTCTTAAATGTTAAACATGTTTGCAATTTTTATTTTAAGGTCTATTTCCTCTAACATTTTAAAAAGTACACATCGTTTAAATGACGTAGTCTGCTGTATGACATCAATCTTTTTACTCTTATTGAAATCAAACAAATAAAACAGTCCTACGCATAAACCCTTCCAGCCTGCTGAATCTCAGTAAGGGCTTATCAGCTAGTAAATCACTATTAACTGTATATCTCCCATTAACACGTCCACTGAGTTGAGAGTCTTGTCATCATTAATTGGTCCTCTGTGTTCTTATCTAACGTTGAAGGATCAAATTTCTGAAGATACACTCACTTTTTATCGATGTTTTGTTCTCTGGGTCTGCGGCCCAAGTGAATTGTGAACTTTAGCAATTATTGAATTATTTGTAAATATACTTAATATCACTAATAAATTTTAGCTACTAAATGAATTATATGTTGGGATATACCTTTATAAGTGATCTTCATCTTCTTAATTAATAAACTTTCATAGTTAAGTGTCACTGTTACTCATGTTACTCATCCCCCCCCCCCCAAAAAAAAAACGCTAAAAAACAAAAGCAAAAAAAAAAAAACATTGTAATTTTTTACTGTAAAGTGCAAGACTCTTAACTAAGTGACCAGGTAAGTGATATTTTTATTATTAGCTCGACTACATAAAGTATATGTAGACCTATCCTACTCACCTCGGTTTTTAAGTTCGCGCCAGCGTACATACTTTAAATTAATGCCTATAGATGTGCAGTAAATATTTTATCCCTAACTTTTTTATTAGCTCATCTGAGGACAATGTCCGTGCGTCAAAAATTTATTTAAACAACTTCTACTCCTAAACCACTTAGCAAAATTTGTTAAAACTTTGCAGGAGTGTACCTTGCATAAAGCTCTACCAAAGGTGTTCAAAGAATAAAATCCCATGCAGAACTTTGATTGCCATAACAACCAAAAAAAAATTATAAACCTTTCTTTTAAAAAATCCAAAGAGCTAGAGCTTAGATATTTGGCATGAAACATCTTATCCTGAGTGTCTATCAAGTTTATTCCGATCAAAGCCCTGGGATAAAAATTGGCCCGCCCCAAAGGGTCATTAATTTTCATTATACATCTGTATGTACACATGTATATCTTATCATCATACACATCATGCGATAAGGTGTTAAACTAAAAAAAAAGTATTTACAGAACAATTTCCCTTTGAACATATAATTTTCCATAAAATAATGTTATTTTTTACTCTATGCTTCATTTCATCATAAGGGATTGACCTAAATTTTCAAATATGTGTACCTTACCAACAACTACATCATATGTGACAATGTTGTTCACTTAAGCACTAATATTTTTCCAGAATATTTCCCCAAAATAATTATGTTACTTTTTACTAACTTCTTTATTTCTTAAGGTATCTACTTCTAACTTAAAAATATATGTTCCTTATACATGTGTGACAATATTCATAGCTCTAGCATGAATATTTCCAGAATTATTTCCCCTTTGAACTTAGATGTTTATTATGCCCCCGAAGGGTGGCATATTAAAATCGAACCGTCCGTCTGTTAGTCCGTCCGGCTTTATACATATAGACAGTGGTGGTCTTGTCCGTTCTGAAACTTCAGTATACATGAAAGGATTTTAATTTTATTCATATATGAAATAACCAAAGATGTATAAGGTGTGTCGCAAACAAGACTCGGGTTCCTACGACTAAAGTCAAGGTCATTGTTGGGGTTCAAACTTTGTCATTTTTATGTTATATAAATATAAAAGGTGGTGGTTCTGTCCGCTCTGAAACTTCTGTATTTCTCTATATTATATGCATGAAAGGATTTTATTTTTTCTTTCATATATGAAATAACCATACATGCATGGTGTGTCGCGAACAAGGCTCGGTTTCTTACGACTAATGTCAAGGTCACTGTGGGGGTTCATACTTTCAATTTTGATGTTAATATACAAATAGGCAGAGATGGCCGTGTATGCTCTGAAACTAATATGCATGAAAGGATAATATGTTTTATTTCACATATGAAATTATCATAAATGTATGATGTGTTGCCCTTAAGACATATAAATGGTGGTTGTTGTGTCCGCTCTGTAACTTCCATATACATGAAAGTTTCATTTTTTTTAAATATAAAGTCACCATAGATGGACAATGTGTTGTGAACAAGACCAAGGTTTCTTTCTCTAACTTAAAGGTCACTCAGCTGGGGTTCGAACTTTGTCAATTTTTACCACCACACTTAACATGTTATAGGTGGTTCATAACTAGAATCCTTTAGGGGCATTTGTCACGTTCTGTGACAGCTCTTCTTTATATATTATTTTTATATATTTATATTTTTGCTCTTACTTCTTTATTTATGAAAGAATTTACTTCTAACTTTAAACAATAACATGACAAGCTACATAACTCTAGCGTCAATATTTTCAGAATCATCATCCTTTTTACTAAGAATTTTCCGCATTAAATTTGGACTTAAAAATATGTTTCTGAACACTTATGTCAGGTACGAATAGATTTATAACTCCTGTATTTTAGTATTATCTCCATTAAATTTTGAACTTGGGATTTAGTGAAAATTCATATATTTCTGAGTATTATCTTTGTCCTGAGTCCTGGCTCCTCTGGCAGCTATTGTGACTTTTGGTGTCCAGTTATGGTTTCCTAACAATAACTTAAAGGTCATCAAATTTTTACTATTATCTGCTCTTTTGCAATTGGTAAAGTTAAAGTGATTTAGTATTTTGTATGGAAGTCAAAATACTACTTTGGTTACATTTTGCTACCTTTTTTACAATTTTTTTTCACTTCAGAGCTCCTTTTCAATCAAATTGAATGATAAGCATCAATAATGCTTTAAACCCATTATTTTTATTATTATTACTAAACATTATTTTGCTCCTTAAGAAAAAAATAAAAATAATATAAATGTCTGAGGCATGATATGCATTTACCATGAAAGTAATTATACATTAGTGCAAGTGTTGGGATAGTGTAAAAAGAAATTTTAGAAATAAAAAACCTATTCAATATTTTTGTTTCTATAATTAATTTTTTACTATATCCCAACACTGTACTGAGTCCCTGTGATTGTGAGTTGTAAGTGATTAAAATTCTTTTTAATGAAATCCAGTCTTTTTAGTCTTTAAACTTATTTCAAATTGAATGTATCTATGAAAATCTATATCTAAAATGTTCTCTATATCCTCCAGCTAAAACTATACATTCTTGAAACATGATAGGATCATAAAACATTCTAGGGTGCTGCTATCAGTGATACTGTGACAAGCCATGTAATTATAATTAAATGCTCATCACTGGCCAGAGCTATGAAATTTTGGGGGAAAACTGGAAATCTTGGGTTTATGCGTAGGACTGAATAACCGCTGTAGAATAATGCAAATAAATTCAATTAAATTATTGGGTACATTTCATTACCTATCTAAAAATGTTTGCTGGTATTTATTACAAACTCTTGTTGTTTCTTGTATACACTGTTGTTTTTGTTATTATTATAAATTTATAAAGTGTTGTTGTTGTTATTCATTATAAATTGTTGTTGTTGTTTTTGTTGTATGAGCAAGGAGGATAGAACAGATATACTTTTCTCATTTATTGAGTTAATAATAGAATATTGCCATTTTTTTGGCACAATTTAACGATCGCACGAATTTCTGTTTGTTACCGAGTGCCGTATTTCTACATTTAACGTCATGACCACAGCTGTTTAAAACTAAATAATTATGCCATTTCATGCCCGAATCACGTCAAATTTAGATATAATGTCACTTAGATATTAATTAATGTGTTGGTGGAATATATGGACAAACAGAGGATAAATTATGAATTAATTATAAGTAAAACTTAGCTTCAATTACTATTTTTATGTGCTGCGCCGGGTGTGTGTTACCATGGTTATTCAATATCACAGGAAACGTGCGTTCATCACAATAAATTAATAAATTTATGCATAAATTGTAGAAAACATTTTACGAGCCCTATACATATGAAAATATTCTAAATTTGATGAAATATGAATATGCACGACACTCCAGTCCTATTTCTTTTTGAACAACCCTCGTATATGTATCTGGAAAAGCAATTTATCACTTGAGCTAACAAGACGATACTCATCATTTCCTGTTTCCTTGCAAACTGCCATATGTTGATGTACCATTAGTACTTTAACAGCAGAATCTTACCGTTCTTCAAACTGTTAATCTTTAACCTTTGTTTCAAGTCTGCTTTGATTATGCTTATAAAGCTCTCTGCACAATGTGTTAAATTGCAATAAACACTTTGTTGCTCGAGGTAAATACTGCCTGCTTCTGAATGAGAAATTATTATAATATATGATGAAACATGCTGAAATGTTTCAAAGAAGCATTATAACTTATGTAGCTTTGGGAGTGTATTGACAAAGAAATTCCGCATATTACAATTCACATTGTATGTTAAGATTGCTGACTTATTCGACAAGTAGAAAGGCATTCAAGAAATGCCATTGACGTGTGAACTTAGATATTTATTTGTACTTTTTATTTGATTCGAAGACTCGATTTGTGTATGCAAGGTGGTTTAATTTTTCTTTGCTGAAGAATGTGTGTCCCAATGGTAACATGAGGTTGTTTATAAAAATTGCCAGGTTAATGTTATACCCTCAGTGTATTTCAAAGATTTTATTTATTTTAAAATTGTACACTTGTGAAAGATGATTTAACCTGGTTGACTTTTGACCAGTGTTTATTTTGTAAGAATTCATCTACATATTAATTAGAGTACAAAAGGCAATTTAATCGTTGATTGTATCATGTTGAAAAGCAAACGTTAATAATGATGACGTAATCGTATTCGTATCTTCTTCTGTAACATTTGATATTGAAATTAATCATCTTTGATATCCATATGAATTTTCATGAAAGTAAAAGTGAATAATTCGGCAAGATAATGGATGATACCTTTCCTGCTGTGCAAGTCGATGAGGAATTAAATGAATTTAATGATTAAACCCATACGTTAAATGTATTAGAGGATTTCAAATCTGAGTATGTTGGACTTATCGTTTTAAGACAGAGTTTGCAATGCTCGCATTTTTACTATTGTTGTTATTGCTTTGAGGGATCTCCATATTTAATAATATTAATTTCCTTTCAACACTTTTGAATTCATAACCTAAAACAAAAATATCATAAATAAAAATTCATACCATTTTCCCTATCAGTAAATAAATTAAATATCTCTTACCTTAGAGATAAATATTAGGTAGATTTTCAACAGAAATATACAATAAAAAATGTGCGGATACTATGATAGATATTGAACTTGATTAAGAGCATAAGATAATTTTGTAAACGAGCCACTTGAGCACATCGAATTATATAAGATTTAACTGAAGAATTGGTGAATGTTTAGAATATGTTTATGTTAGCAATTAATTATATGTTTATTTAACTGAACACTGATTTTTGTGCTGTTTCAAATATTTATGAAAATAAGATAGAAATAGACATTATTGAATGAACATATAGTGAAATGTTGCCCATATATATCATTTTATGGCATTTGAATATATCTTTGTAACAAATGATGATTATGGAATGTTAAGAAAACTGTACCACGTACTCGCACACATAACAGTTACATAACTGGAAACGACTTCACTGATCCAAAAATACATTAGAACATGCGCATCATCTTAATTTTATTGCATGTTTCCCAAAATGTAACATCATCATTATCATATATTTTTTCTAACATGAAAAAATGTTTTGTTTTTTTTGCTGATGAACAAGTTCAATGCTTGAAAATTCAATGATATATATCATTATTTGTGTGCTGCTTTTTAAAATATATACCAGGGTTTTATTTTATTTTTATTATTTGATTTTACGTCGCACCAACATATTAGAGGTCATATGTCGACTTTTCAGCAATACTGGTGGAGGAATACCTCAGGTGCCCCTCCGTGCATTATTTCAGTCACAAACCGCCACCTAAGTAGAAACACCGACGTTCCATAAGCTAGCTGGAAAGCTTCCTCACATGAAAGAATCCAAAGTCCCTGGTTGAATTCGAACCCACAGCGTTGGGAGTGGTGGCAAGTTATTTTAAGCCAACGCCCTTTACATGGACGCTCCTTATACGTACATGGTAAAAACGTAATTCATCTATGGCAGGTTGTCGATTCTGGAAAATGCAAATACAAGAATCCCGAGAACCAGGATTATATCTGTTTTTTACAATATGTATATCAACAACTTGTCAGAAAAGCATGTTTATTAGGTAAAAGAACGGACATAAACAGTACGAAAAAAAATTGGTTTTTGCTTATTATCTTAACAACACAGCACTTAGCAACACTTAATTGCTTATAACTGCAATAATTTATTATTTGTAGTGTCTGTTGCAGAAGTTCCAATGAGATATCATTGTCTTTTTTTCTTACTAGATATACATTATTAAACATTGATTATGAACGTTTGGTGATAAAATTAGCACGTCGAAAGAGGTTATATCATTACACTTGCGATCTTGTTAGACAAACTATTTTTCTATACATTATCACAAAATGTTTTGTCGATAAGTGTTACCATTTAGAGTAAAAATATCTTGGCATAAATGGGTGCGTTTTATCACTGAACATTCAGATTAAGAATGAAACCTTCTGAAAGATAATAAGATCGTCATAAACACCACTTGTGCGTTACAAGAGTTTTTTATCCTCTTACTGATTACCCGTAGAAAAACATATTATATATCATATCAAATATAATATGTTTTATGGAATAATAATATTTCATTGATCTTTGACATTTAATGATATTTATTATGTTTTAAACGGTGTTATTCTTATACATATATTATTTTTGGTTATAGAGAAATAGGTTGAGTAGGGGAAAAGGGGGGTGTTACTAGTTACTGACCTGGTTACGAGCCAAACACCTGTGTTCAGAATAATGATTTTGAAATGTGCATGTATTCTGTTTTCTGACATCTTTTAATTGACGTAAAAAATGTGTTCCTGTCTTGTAAGTTTGTCTTCTAATTATATAGTTAGCTGCTAAGCCGGTGAAACTTAATATGAAAATAGAATACTTCTGTCTTATATTCTTCATGAACTGACTCTGCATTATTAAGTAACACAATCAATCAGTATGTGTATAGTGCATATCCACCTACACTCTGATACGTTTTATTGTTTTTCTCTCTCATTTATTTGTTCTACAATACAGGGGTAGATTCTACCCTTTAAGTTATTGCTTACCTTGGTTTCAACTTCTCTGAGAATGTGATTAATTTCACAGGTAAATCAGCAATAAATACGATTTGCATCGTCTTAAGTAGTGCAACAAGAAAATGATACAATATAGAGAGAAAAGGTGCATTTTGGAAATTCGAAAGTGTTTTGTCTGGTAAAAACCATCTTTAAACTTATATTGACGTTTTATTGTATTTCTAGATTCTTTTATGAATGATAAAGGCAACATCATATAAATAACGCACACACACAAAAAATTAATGTATCGACATCAACCTATAACATTCAATACAATTTATTTGTTTGTATTGAATTGATCCGACAAGAGGTACTTAATTTTTGTTTTAGAAATTCATTGTTATATATACGAAATGATTTAAAAGTAATAAATGACAAGAAACTCTTTCAGATAGCGTTTCTTGTTATCATGATAACATTCCACGTTAATAAACAATTCCTGGGTAATGCATCATATTGATATTCAGATAAATTAGAGTGTTAAATTGGCATTAACTGTCAAGAGTATATTCTATATACTTATATTTAGTTTAACTCTAGAAATGTCTTTAATCTCAAGACTTATATAACGTCAACTTGTATTAGCATTTACAAGGAAATACTATGCATACATTCTTTGTACATGTCAGTATTGTTTTCTTTTATTTGTTAGAAAATTATAAAATACTACAATAATCAAATATAAAGGAGGAACATACGTCAGCACAATGTCAGTTTTTTTACTACTCTAATCAATTATTCCAGTTTCGGGTAACAATATCCTTCATCAGAAATAAAAATATAAAAACAAAACCTTCTTTAAGTACAAGTATTTAGAGTACATTTTTATAAATGTTACTAAAAATAGAACAGATGTTACTAAAATTAGACAAATATTTGGCAATGTCTAAAAAAACTATATAAAATAAATAAAATAAATCGACATTCTACATTTTATTTTCAAGTTCATGTAACTAGAAAACATTAAAAAGCTACATTAAAAGAATGTGTGTATCAGTTCGAGTTTAATCAAATAATTTGATGGTTTCAATCTCAGACTTAAGTGTCTAAACAGAATGATCTACCATGAGAACATGTTTCAATTAAGAAACATGATTCTAATTAAGCTTGATCAAAGCGATTTGTAAACAATAGTGGAATAGAAATGAGCCGCCGGGGATCCAGACATTTATGATGTGTGTTTTGGCAGCCTCGTTGTTGAAAAAACAGAGGAGTGTAAACACAATACAATTTTTTTTCTGACATGAAAACTATATAAACAAAGAACCAAATTAAATTAACTTGAAAAATAATAAGTTTGAAGAAACGAAATATCATTAAATTTAATCTAAAACAACATAATTTTCGACATAAGCTAAAACACAAAAACACTACACCATTTTCTTTTTAGAATAACTTTAAAAATAAATCTTGTTTTGTATCAATTTCAATTATGTATTAATTTATCGAAGGTACGATGATTTAAAGTCGAAATCGCGATGGTGAAAATTCGGAATAACAAACAATTATGATGGTAAAATGTCGAAAGTACGATAAGAAAACACGAAATTACATCATGGTTTCGTTATTTTGCTATTATATTAAATAAAACTAAATTCCTACGCTCATAGAATGGTAAACTCGTGGAATATATTTCCAAATAAAATAGTATTATCGAATAAGTTTAAATCCAAATAGACCAATACCGGAGGGGACGACAAAAGCTAAATAATAAATAGATAAAAAGTTAAAAATAAAAGATAAATAATAATAGATAAAAAGGATAGTCCGTGTTTCCCATTCATCTATATCATAAAATATGATGATAAACATGTTGTAACTTTTAAAATGAATTAGTATATGACCAAAGTTTTAAAGCTTAAAGAATCAGGAATATAACTGTTTTCTTACAACAATACGTTTGTTTATTAACTACTTGCCAGAAACATGTTTATTAGGTAAAAGAACGGGCATTCACCAGTACAGTGATGTTTTTGCTTATTGTACTTAGTTGTTAATAATTGCAATATTAAGGCCAATAGTTCCTGATATATGGTTGTTGCACAGGTTCCAATCCTGTCTTACAGGATAATTGTTTTTTATGACTAATTAATACAGCAAGAGATGCCCGTGAAATCCCTTTACATCAAAACAGAAGAATAAAATTGATTATATGCTTTTAAGCGCTATTGTAAGCATAAAATTTCTTGTCATTAGGAAATAAATTTGTTACCCTTATAAATAATTTCTTTGCATGTGTTTGTGAGTTTGACAAAGTAACTTTTGTTATACAAATAAAAACCCGTCGAAATTGTAATTAGATCGTCACAAACACTACTTAATTGCAGCTCAATATAACATCGACTACAGGTGGCCTAAAGAATATGTACGAATACCGTTTTTAATCTATATTACAGAATCTCAAATTAAACTGTACATGCATTCTGATTTCCGACATCTTATGAACCACGTAATTAGTTGGGTTTAATAACGAATTTTTTAGTTGGTTTAAACCTCGCACGAATACAGTAATGGTCATATGACAACTTTCCAGCTTAACTGGTGGAGGAAGACCTTAGGTGTCCATCCGTGCATTATTTCAGAGACGAACGGAGGTCTAAGCTAAGCCGGTGCAAATGAAAATGTTAAAGATTAAAAACGTTCTGAATGTCTTAAAAAGATACATTTGACCTAAGCCTACAAAGTTACAAAATCACTCATATTATTCTTCTTGATAACTAATTGTGTATATCCACATACATTCTGATATAGGTAATACTAACCTTTTTTTAGAAAACAGGTTTGTGTTAATGTACAAACAGTATTAAACCAGAAGAACCTATTTGATAACCTATGTTTCAACCCCGCTGTGATTATAATTAGTTAGCTGTTTGCTCCACAGGTAAATTAGCAATAAAAACGTCTTGCATTGACGTAAGAATTGCTTCAAGAAAATCATAAAAGTTAGGGAAAAAGAGCATTTCTGTAACTTAGGGAGTGTCTTATCTAATAACAAATTTCCATACATCATAGTTCAATGAATTTTCGAATAAAATAACGAATAAATCTATCTGTCAATTCCATAAAACTTGGTTTTTGAACGTGAAAAATGTCAATTAATTATCCTATGATTACAATACTGGAAATGAACTGCAACGAAAGTCTATAAATTCACTATATACACGTCCTTATCAACTACTTCAGAATATCTAACTTTATTGAGTTAGCAGTTCGTAATTTTAATAGTTTACCGTCAAAATTAGATATAATATAAACCAACTTACATTTTTACATAGTTCAAATTCGTAGCAGGACGTAGGCATTAAAGTAGTGTTTATGAAACCTTAAGAATTTATAGAATTATAAGTTTGAATGAATTTTAAGAAAAAGAAAAAAATATTTTTGTTTGAATGGAGGCCACTATTAACACGTATGTCAACGGTATTGAATAGATATGAATCTTTATTAAGGTTTATCCCTCAAAGACGAATAACAAATGGGAAAACTTAGCAGCAAGTACTTTTTTTTAACTCTTTTAAATAACAGTCATTTTAAATATCGATCCACTTTACTTTTCATCCTCAAGAGATTTTTTACTTTGCTTTTGTCTGAAGGTTTCTCTGGTCTTTATTAATTTTAGGTATCATCTTTTGTTCACGTCAAATCACGTGATAACATTTCATGAGGAAAAGCAGTATTTTCAGCCAGGTTCTTACGTGATGCAACACATTGCATTGATGTTCAATGGAATCAGATAAAAGAGTTAAATTGGCACTTACTGTCAGGGTATATGCATGCGTTATATTTTACCGTATGTAAACACGTAGCATAATGTCATCTTAAATTATAGCATATATACAGGAAAGCATTCTTAGAATATTTCAGTATTGTTTTGAAATGCTTGTTTTGTACTTGGCACTTTTTCAACATATATCCGAAATTCTTTTACAAATATAACGCTTTTAAAAGTAATAAAAAGCTCTTAAAGGCACAGTAAGTCTTAGAAACCAATATATTTTTCTTCTTTAGAGCTCGATAACATTTAAAAAATGGTTTTAAAGCATGTAAGAAGCCTATCATCTGAAGAAAGAACCACTAAAAGCAGGAAAATGTAAACAAAGTAGTAATTTAACTTCCATACAAATCACTTAATCACAATAACTTAACTTAATTGTTGCCAAAAAGGATGGTAAGAGTAATTCTTTAGAAACTATTACTGGATACCAGAATAAAACACTTTTGGAAAGTAAGAATAAAAGCATTTCTGGGGCATAATGGACCTCAAAGATACCATGTTATGCAAAAACAATTTCTCTCAATTGAGATATTTTAGATTTTTATATGTTCTCTATCTGTTCTCTATCTGAATACATGTACATATGTTATGTTTTTTTTTTCGGAACTAGGCCATGCCGAGGGTTTCTTTTCATGTTGATTGATTGATTTTCTTAAGACCGGGCGGTCAAGGATAACCTACGAAAGTGCAAGCACTTATTTCCAGTAGGGTCCTTACATCAGCAGATTCTAGAGACAGCTATGAGATACAAGGGAGTCCGGGAACCATTCCCTAGCTCTTATGGAATAGATCCCTTGGTTCTTTTACATGCCCAGTGTATAGCACTGATACATGCGAGGATTACCTGGGTTTCGTACCAGTTAGCCTCAAGGTAGGTGGGAAACACTGAAAGTGTTTCTGAAAAATCCCAAGGGTGTTACCCAGGATCGAACCCGGAGCCTCAGGAGTGACAGTCAGTGGTCTAACCAACTGAGCTATCGCGCCACCTTCTTATTTGTTAAACGTGTTTGCAATTTTTATTTTAAGGTCCATTTCCTCTAACATTTTGAAAAGTACACATCGTTTAAACGACGTAGTCTGCTGTATGACATAAATCTTTTTACTCTTATTGAAATCAAACAAATAAAATGCATAAGAGATATTTCGAGAACGAAGAAAGCAATTAAATAGCAACTATAACCGCTGTAGAATAATGCAAATAAATTAAATTGAATTATCGGATACATTTCATTACCTCTCTAAAAATGTTTGCTGGTATTTATTACAAACTGTTGTTGTTTCTTGTATACACTGTTGTTTTTCAATTAATTATAAGTTAAACTTAGCTTCAATTACTATTTTTATGTGCTGTTACCATGGTTATTCAATATCACAGGAAACGTGCGTTCATCACAATAAATTAATAAACTTATGCATAAATTGTAGAAAACATTTTACGAGCCCTATACATATGAAAATATTCTAAACTTGATGAAATATGAATATGCAAGACTCTCCAGTCCTATTTCTTTTTGAACAACCCTCGTATATGTATCTGGAAAAGCAATTTATCACTTGAGCTAACAAGACGATACTCATCATAATTTCCTGTTTCCTTGAAAACTGCCATATGCATTAACTAATAATAAAACATATGTTGATGTACCATTAGTACTTTAACAGCAGAGCCTTACCGTTCTTCAAACTGTTAATATTTAACCTTTGTTTCAAGTCTGCTTTGATTATGCTTATAAAGCTCTCTGCACAATGTGTTAAATTGCAATAAACACTTTGTAGCTTGAGGTAAATACTGCCTGCTTCTGAACGAGAAATAATTATAATATATGATGAAACATGCTGAAATGTTTCAAAGAAGCATCATCACTTCTGTAGCTTTGGGAGTGTATTGACAAAGAAATTCCGCATATTATAATTTACATTGTATGTTAAGATTGCTGACTTATTCAACAAGTAGAAAGGCATTCAAGAAATGCCATTGACGTGTGAACTTAGATATTTATTTGTGCTTTTTATTTGATTCGAAGACTCGATTTGTAAATAATCTACATATTAATTAGAGTACAAAAGGTAATTTAATCGTTGATTGTATCAAAAGCAGACGTAAATAATGATGACTTTATTGTAATCTTATCTTCTTCTTGAATTTTTAAATGTAACATTTGATATAAGAATTAATCATCTTTGATATCCAAATTAATTTTCATGAAAGTAAATGTGAATAATTCGGCAAGACAATCGATGATACCTTTCCCACGCAAGTCGATGAGGAATTAAAAGATTTTATAGAACGCTGATTAAATCCATATCTAAAATGTATGACACAAAACAAAAATTGACTTTAAAAAGAAATTTGGAAACAGTCCAAACCCCAAAATTGAAAAGTTGCAGATTTCGTTCATAGACACAGATATAAATATATAAGTTTGTCGTTAGTGTTTGAACGATACACGTTAAAGATATACGTTTGGGTATTATGGGTATAATAATAATATTATCCTAAAACAGTTGCTTACGATACCATCGTGTCAATGCAATGTTCTCTTGAGCGTTATACAGTCATGGCATTGTCAATGTACAAAGGGTGGGCCCCACAGATAAGCTTACTTGTTTAAAATATACAGTACGTAGTTCTATAATATGAGAGCAAAATGGGTAACACATAACAGTTACCTACCTGGAAATGACTTCTGTAACATCATCATTATCATAGATTGTCCTAACATGATAACAAGTTCAATGCTTAGAAATCCAAAGATTACAATATCTGATAGATATATCAATATGTGTATGCTGCTTTTAAAAATATATTAGGGACTGCCAGGGTTTTATTTTATTTTTTGATTTTGGGTTTACGTCATAATTGCATAATTGCATGCACTAACGGGCACCTGAGTAGAAACATCGACGTTCCATAGCTTCCTCACATAAAAGAATCCAAAGTCCCTGATGGGATTCGACCCCACAGCGTTGGGGGGGGGGGGCGGAATGATTTCAAGCTAACGTCCTTTACATGGACGCTCAGGTTGTCGGTTCTGGAAAATATATATTGAAAGAACCCAATGAACCAGGATTATATCTATTTTTACAATATGTATATGAGATCATGTTTATTAGTTAAAGGAACCGGCGTAAACAATGGAAAAAAATGGTTTCTGCTTACTATGTTAACAACACAGCACTTAGCAACACTTAATTGCTAATAACTGCAATAATTCTAAATGTAGTGTTTGTTACTGAAGTTCCATTGAAATATCATTGATTTTTTACCATTTTTCTCTCTCATTTATTTGTTTTACAATACAGGCGTAGATTCTACCCTTTAAGTTATTACTTACCTTTGTTTCAACTTCTTTGGGCATGTTATTAATTTCACAGGTTAATCAGCAATAAATGCAACAACAACAACACATATTTTATTCACTCAAACATGCATACAACATGTAATATGAGGATAATGTCAAAATATTTAACGAGGCATTTATACAAATTGAGATCAGAATATAATTACTAAACAATATCAACATATCTATTACATATTATTAAATTATATGCATATTTTGCTTAGGAAACAATTTTTCTTTTTTTTTTTTTTTTAACTTATTAAGAAAATGCAAACCTGAATTTTACAACAGTCAAATACTGCTTGAACAGAATGTAAGATATTTATTACTAGGAGAATGTAGCTATAAATGTGATATAATTTGTCATAAAAGTTGTAAAATAAATAAAGTAATATTTTAACTTCCATACAAAATGCTTATTTACTATACTTGTATTTATTTCTAAAAAGCAAATTTTGAAATGAAAGATGATTCATGAAATAAACCAGTGATTAATCGTTTAATACTATAAAAGTACAGCAAAAACTTAGTCTTATGAGAAATGAAAAAAAAAAGTATATGTGAGGTATAAAGGACCTTTGCTGTATAGTAAGAAAGTGGTAAGTGAATATCATTAAAACAAAACTATATCTCAGAACATTACAAAATAACAACTGACTTTAAAATGAAAACATAAATATTTGATTGCATCGTCTCAAGTAGTGCAACAAGAAAATGATACAATATAGAGAGAAAATGTGCATTTTGGAAATTCGGAAGTGTTTTGTCTGGTAAAACCCATCTCTTTATTGACGTTTTATTGTATTTCTAGATCACTTTATGAATGAACAAAGACAGCATCTTATAAATAACGTACACAAATAAATAAATAATATCGATATCATCCAAAAGCTTTCAATACAATTTATTTGTTTACATTGAATAAGAATCGAAATATCCTGAAAACGGAATACGGTTTACGAGTAAGTCTATGAATATCGCTATAAGCATTTTATTATCTCTAAAACTATTTCGTATCATTTAGAAATAAAAAAAGAAATGTTATCATTTCTATTGCTAAAGCATTTATTTAATTTTGAACATTTTATGATTCGACCACAGGTACTTAATTTTTGTCTTAGAAATTCCTTTTACTATGTACGAAATTATTAAATGTAATAAAATGACATTCAACTTTCAGGTAACGTTTCTTGTTATCACGGTAACATTCCACGTGAATAAACAATTCCTACGTAATGCATCATATTGATGTTCAGATAAATTAGAGTGTTAAATTGGCATTAACTGTCAAGAGTATATTCTTTATGCTTATATTCAGTTTTACTGTAGAAAGGTCTTTAATCTAAAGACTAAGTATAACGTCAGCTTGTATTAGCATTTACAAGGAAATACTATGAATAACATTCTTTGTATATTTCAGCATTTGTTTTGAAATACGTTTGTTTTGTACTTGGCACCCTTTTAACATAGACAAATGACGTGTGCTGATTATAATACCATTATCTTCTTATACAGTTATATAAAATACTACAATATTAATACCAAGGAGGAACACACGTCAGCCGCCAGCACTTGGTCAGTTTTTTACTACTCTAATTTATTCTTCTAGTTTCGGGTAACAATACCCTTCATCAGAAATAAAAAATATTTTCCTTAAGAGCTACATTTCTGATAAATGTTGCTAAAAATAAAACAGGTGTTACTAAAATTAGACAAATATTTGGCACTGTCCAAAAAACTATATAAAATAAATCGACATTCTACATTTTCAGGTAACTAGAAAACATTAAAAAAACTACATTAAACGAATGTATGTTTAATCAAGAAATATGGTGGACTCATTCTGAGACATACAGTGTCTAAACAGAATGATCTACCTTGAGAATATTTTTAATTAAGAAACATGATTCTAATTAAACTTGATCAAAGCGATTTGTAAACAATAGTGGAATAGAATTGAGCCGCCGGGGATCCAGACATTAATGATGTGTGTTTTGGCAGCCTCGTTGTTGAAAAACCAGAGGATAATAATAACGATACAATTCTTTTCTGGGGGAATAACAACATAAAACTACATAAACAAAGAAGCAGAATAAATTAACTTGAAAAGTGTTTGTTAAATAAGTTTGAAGAAATGGGAATATCAGTAAATTTAATCAAAAACATAATTTCCGACATAATTTAAGGCAACAACAATATATTATTTTAAACAATTCGAGAAAAAAATGGCAACTTCTATTATGTATTAGTTTATGAGAAAAATATCTATTCAAAGGCATGTTTTAAATAATACACAAGCAAGTCATTAAGCGTTTTTTAATGTGCAAATTAATTGCTCGGTTTAAGTTTCGGACTATTTCATAATTTTGATGATTGGTACCAAAAACGCTAAGGTGTTTGTAATGAAAAAAATATTTATATACGTTACAAGGGTTTAATTTATCCAATACTAATACAGAACGATACAAAAAAGATAAAAAAAAGATACGATGGTGAAAAGTCGAAATCACGATAGTGAAAATTCGAAATAACTAACAATTACGATTGTAAAATGTCGAAAGTACGATAAGAAAACACGAAATTACATCGTGGTTTCGTTATTTTGCTATTATATTAAATAAAACTAAATTCCTTCGCTCATAGAATGGTAAACTCGTGGAATATATTTCCAAGTAAAATAGTATTATCGAATAAGTTTAAATCCAAATAGACCAATACCGGAGGGGACGACAAAAACTAAATAATAAATAGATAAAAAGTTAAAAATAAAAGATAAATAATAATAGATAAAAAGGATAGTCCGTGTTTCCCATTCATCTATATCACAAAATATGATTATATGCATGTTGTAACTTTTAAAATGGATTAGTATATGGCCAAAGTTTTAAAGCTTAAAGAATCAGGAATATAACTTTTTCTTACAACAATGTGTTTATCAACAACTTGTCAGAAATCATGTTTATTAGGTATAAGAACAGGCATTCACCAGGCGTACAGTGATGTTTTTGCTTATTGTACTTAGTTGTTAATAATTGCAATATTAAGGCCAATAGTTCCTGATATATGGTTGTTGCAGAGGTTCCAATTCTGTCTTACAGGATAATTGTTTTTGTGACTAATTAATACAGCAAGAGATGCCTGTGAAATCTCTTTACATCAAAACACCTGATTTTAAAAGAAGAATAAAATTGATTATACGCTTTTAAGCGCTATTGTAAGACAAACATTGTGCTTTATAGGCATAAAATTTCTTGTCATTTAGGAAATAAATTTGTGTTACCATTATAAATAATTTCTTTGCATGAGTTTGTGAGTTTGACAAAGTTACTTTTGTTATAGAAATAAAAACCCGTCGAATTTTTAATTATGTCGTCACAAACAATACTTAATTGCGAGCACTTGTTTTTATAATTTCCTCGATTTATCAGCGGCTACAGATGGCCTTAAAATAAGTATGGGTACCATTTTTGCAATCATCGAAAAAAATTCGCTTGCCAAAAAAATAATAAATAATTAAAAAATCGTACGGACAAGTATATGCAAAAAAATCATTTCAGGTAGACTGTGTTTTCTAAGAAATAAAACGCATAATCTTTAATTTAAAATGTACTTGTATTCTGTTTCCTGACATCTTCTGAGCCACCTGATAAAGACACTATTGACCTACGCCTACAATGTTACAAAATCACACAGTATGTGTTTCTTCTTGATAACTAATTGTGTATATCCACATACAGTCTGATACAGGTAATACAAACGTTTTTTTAGAAAACAGGTTTGCGTTAATGAACAAACAGTATTAAACCAAAAGAACCTATTTGATAACCTGTGTTTCAACCCTGCTGTGAAGATTAAATTAGTTAGCTGTTTGCTCCACAAGTAAATTAGCAATAAAAATGTCTTGCATTGACGTAAGAATTGCTTCAAGAATATCATAAAACTTAAGGAAAAAGAGCATTTCTGTAACTTAGGGAGTGTCTTATCTAATAACAAATTTCCATACATCATAGTTCAATGAATTTTCGGATATAATAGCGAATGAATCTATCTGTCAATTCCAGAAAACTTGTTATTTTTGTGAACGTGAAAATGTCAATTTATTATCCTATTACAATTAAAATGAACTGCAACGAATTCTAAAATTCACTATAAACTGCCTTAACGAACTTCAGAATATTCTAACTTTATTTAAGAGTTAGCAATTCGTAATTTTAAAAGTTTACCGTCAAAATAAGATATAATATAAACCACTTACATTTTCACACAGTTCAAATTCGTAGCAGGACTTCAAAAGTATTGTTTATATATTTAAATGCCTACCTAAGAATTTATAGAATTAAAGTTTGAATGAATATTAAGAAAAAGAAAACTATTTTCGTTTGAATGGATGCCACTTTAATGTCAACGGTATTGAATATATATGAATCTTTATAAAGGAATATCCTTAAAAGACGAATAACAAATGGGAAAACAAAGTACTTTTTTTAACTCTTTTAAATAACAGTCATTTTAAATATCGATCCACTTTACTTTTCGTCCTCAAGAGATGTATGACTTTGCTTTTGTCTGAAGGGTTTTCTGGTTTTTTTTTAAATTTTAGGTATCATCTTTTGTTAACGTGATAACATTTCATGAGGAAAGGCAGTATTTTCAGCCAGGTTCTTACGTGATGCAACACATTGCATTGATGTTCAGTGGTATCAGATAATAGTGTTAAATTGGCATTTACTGTCAGGGTATATTATATATGCATGTGTTATATTTCAACTTAAATTAACATATATACAGGAAAGCACTATCTCCAGCATTCTTAGAATATTTCAGTATTGTTTTGAAATGCTTGTTTTGTACTTGGCACTTTTTCAACATATATTTAGAATACAGATATCCGGAAAAGTGATAGAAATATACCGTTTTTGAAAGTAAAAGAAAAAGCTCTTAAGATATTATGCTATGCAAAAAAGAATATTTTTAAGACTTGATGAAGATATTTTAGATTTCATGTGTTCTCTACAAATCATATGCATATACAATGTATACTCTTTTGAAAATCACATATGCTTCTTGATAACTAATTGTGTATATCACATACAGTCTGATAATACAAACGTTTTTTTAGAAAAACAGGTTTGCGTTAATGAACAAACAGTTATTAAACCAGAAGATCCTATTTGATAATCTGTGTTTCAACCCCGCTGTGATTATAATTAGTTAGCTGTTTGCTCCACAGGTAAATTAGCAATAAAAACGTCTTGCATTGACGTAAGAATTGCTTGAAGAAATATCATAAAACTTAGGGAAAAAGAGCATTTCTGTAACTTAGGGAGTGTCTTATCTAATAACAAATTTCCATAACATCATAGTTCAATGAATTTTTTGGATATAATAGCGAATGAATCTATCTGTCAATTCCAGAAAACTTGTTATTTTTGTGAACGTGAAAAATGTCAATTTATTATCCTAAGATTACAATTCTAAAAAATGAACTGCAACGAAAGTCTATAAATTCACTATAAAAACACATCCTTATCAGCAACTTCAGAATATCTAACTTTATTTAAAAGACGAATAAACAAATGGGAAAACTTAGCAGCAAGTACTTTTTTTAACTCTTTTAAATAACAGTCATTTTTTAAATATCGATCCACTTTACTTTTCGTCCTCAAGAGATGTTGACTTTGCTTTTGTCTGAAGGGTTTTCTGTTGTTTTTTTTTTATTTTAGGTATCATCTTTTGTTAACGTGATAACATTTTCATGAGGAAAGGCAGTATTTTCAGCCAGGTTCTTACGTGATGCAACACATTGCATTGATGTTCAGTGGTATCAGATAATAGTGTTAAATTGGCATTTACTGTCAGGGTATATTATATATGCATGTGTTATATTTCAACTTAAATTAACATATATACAGGAAAGCACTATCTCCAGCATTCTTAGAATATTTCAGTATTGTTTTGAAATGCTTGTTTTGTACTTGGCACTTTTTCAACATATATTTAGAATACAGATATCCGGAAAAGTGATAGAAATATACCGTTTTTGAAAGTAAAAGAAAAAGCTCTTAAGATATTATGCTATGCAAAAAGAATATTTTAAGACTTGATGAAGATATTTTAGATTTCATGTGTTCTCCATCTACAAATCATATGCATATACAATGTATACTCTTTTGAAAATCACACAGTATGTGTTTCTTCTTGATAACTAATTGTGTATATCCACATACAGTCTGAAGCAGGTAATACAAACGTTTTTTTAGAAAACAGGTTTGCGTTAATGAACAAACAGTATTAAACCAAAAGAACCTATTTGATAACCTGTGTTTCAACCCTGCTGTGAAGATTAAATTAGTTAGCTGTTTGCTCCACAGGTAAATTAGCAATAAAAACGTCTTGCATTGACGTAAGAATTGCTTGAAGAATATCATAAAACTTAGGGAAAAAGAGCATTTCTGTAACTTAGGGAGTGTCTTATCTAATAACAAATTTCCATACATCATAGTTCAATGAATTTTTGGATATAATAGCGAATGAATCTATCTGTCAATTCCAGAAAACTTGTTATTTTTGTGAACGTGAAAATGTCAATTTATTATCCTAAGATTACAATTCTAAAAATGAACTGCAACGAAAGTCTATAAATTCACTATAAACACATCCTTATCAGCAACTTCAGAATATCTAACTTTATTTAAAAGACGAATAACAAATGGGAAAACTTAGCAGCAAGTACTTTTTTTAACTCTTTTAAATAACAGTCATTTTAAATATCGATCCACTTTACTTTTCGTCCTCAAGAGATGTATGACTTTGCTTTTGTCTGAAGGGTTTTCTGTTGTTTTTTTTTTATTTTAGGTATCATCTTTTGTTAACGTGATAACATTTCATGAGGAAAGGCAGTATTTTCAGCCAGGTTCTTACGTGATGCAACACATTGCATTGATGTTCAGTGGTATCAGATAATAGTGTTAAATTGGCATTTACTGTCAGGGTATATTATATATGCATGTGTTATATTTCAACTTAAATTAACATATATACAGGAAAGCACTATCTCCAGCATTCTTAGAATATTTCAGTATTGTTTTGAAATGCTTGTTTTGTACTTGGCACTTTTTCAACATATATTTAGAATACAGATATCCGGAAAAGTGATAGAAATATACAGTTTTTGAAAGTAAAAGAAAAAGCTCTTAAGATATTATGCTATGCAAAAAGAATATTTTAAGACTTGATGAAGATATTTTAGATTTCATGTGTTCTCCATCTACAAATCATATGCATATACAATGTATACTCTTTTGAATATATAAATATTTGGTTGCTGAACGTTTTAGAATAATGCACATAAATTCAATTATCGAGTGCATTTTATTACCTATGTTATATTGTTTGATTGAAATAATTTACTTGCAGAATGTTTTTCAATTATCAAACATGTTTTTAATTAAATTTGAAGATTAAAGCGGTTTGTAAGCAGTTGTTGGAAAATTAAGCTACCGGGGTTGAACACGTCAATGATGTGTTTTGGCAGCCTAAATTTTTACCAAACTAATGAGAACAATAACAATTAGTTTAAGCGAAAACATAAACATAAAAATAAATTAACTTACTGGGAAAATCATTAATCTAAAATATTTTATATTATTTTTCGACATAAGGAAAAAAATAGATTACATCATTTTGAATTTTTGAAAAAATTTGATACCTCCTTTATTAACGTTAGTTAATTAAAACAACTATCAATTCGGAGGCGTATTTTCAATCAAATATTTGCATTTTGGAAGTCATTAAACTTACGTAATTGTTAGGTTGAAGTTTCGAACCATTTCACAAATTGTATGGCTCATTTATATGTTACTCAAATATGTAACAAATAATAAAGTGTTAAAGTTAATATTTTAGTAAAATATCTTAATCACTGAAATTTATTGAAATCTTTGAAAGTCTTACTGAATATGTCTAATTTGAAAAAAAATCAATTTACTATGATTGTATGGGAAGCAGCGTTCCCAATTACGGGTAAAGTAAAGATAGTCTTACCTTAAAAAAAAACTGCCATTTTTAATGACATTATGAAGTCATACTGTGACCATCTATAGTGTGTATAATTCAAAACATAGCATATCTACTTTGTTTGAAGTCAAAACATTTATTTTATATTTACAAAGTATGTAGTATTTATCAATATTTTCTAATATCGAATTTGAGTATAGTATATCTTTAATCATATTAATGGTTACCTTTATAGATTTCTTATTTCATTGTGAGTGTGTCAAAAATGGAGAGAAAAAAACAGTTATTTATTATGAACTGTTGCTGATATTTATTATAAAATGTTGTTGTTGTTGTTGCACGAGCAAGTAGGAAACAATAGATGTTCTTGTCTTCATTATTGAGTTAATAGTAGGAATGGGTGAAGAAGAAAAGCATTGTTGACATTTTATTGTCAATATATGATATTTTACATCCTATCTAACCTATATTTCACCAATCTTCTTCTTGCTTATGTTCTATGATAACAGGTTACAAGTAATAAACGTCATACCTGGAATGTGTTGTTGATGATATAATGTTGTATTAAAGGGACTCTACCAAGATGTTTTGACATGACCGGACTGGACATAAATTCCTGATATTTGTAAAAGGTTTGAACTAATAAAGTGTGTGCAAATTTTCAAAACATTCGCTTACCCGTTTTTCCTGTAAAATCGTTTTTATTATGCAAAATGATCAAAAAATGAAAAGCGCTGCAACGCTTTTCACTCCAGTAAAGCTAAAAACATAAGAAAACACTTGATATTCAATTTCATTCTGGGTATGGTATATTTCTATATTATACTTTGCAGATTTTTTTCATTTTGAGCGCTTCGCTTATTCTATGTAAGAATTTCAAATTTAATCTTTTAAGGCTTTTAAGACCTCAGTGGAGCTCCTTTAATGACCCCGAAAATCATGATGTTGGCTTATCATTCATAATTTTATACTAGTATCTGTAAAATTTATGTTATGAAATAATGCATCAGTACCTTAAATACCTGTCACGAAAAGTCTAATCCTGAAAAGTTATTAGGATACACCGATAAGCATAAACATTAACCATAAAAAACAGTGCATTGCAATCATTTGTAACTGTCATCGAAAGTTAAGAAATTATAATCAAATATTACCTTTTACTTATAACATTTGAATTTGTTTAAACGTATTATACTTCAAGTCAAAATAGTTATGTCGGTCGTCTAATAAAAGCATAAATTCTGACATTATTTGTTCAGGTTAATATTAGTATTAAGTTATAATCAATACGTGCGGTGCCTCTTTGGCAATAAATACGCAGGCAGCTGTTAAAATGCCAAAGTTATAAAGAAAAGAGCAGCTAAAATACATCAAAGACGTATTAGTGAACGCCCTGAGGATTTTAGCACAAGGAAATAACAAATATTAATTGTTATGTTGAAGTGAATCAATTGCACAGCATATGGCATGTAAGTGATCTGAACTAATGTAATACTAATATACATTACTAGATAATTCAAAAAATATTCACAGTTCTTATTATTTTACTATTCTATATAAAGCTTAACAATAAAACTAAAATGAATTCTGTGTAAAAGCTACTATTCAGAGCGATAAATATTTCTTATAAAAATGAGAATAAATTATTCAGAAGAACATTATCATTAAAAACTAACTGGTATGTAGTTACTTCTTGCTGACTTATTTTAGAATTTGGCAGAGAAAATGAAAAATCTTATGGCATATTTGTTTATTTTCTTTTGCTGGCGACTCTGTAAAGGTTATATGGCGATATTTCAGCTTTACAGGTGGAGAAGGAACCCTGACACACATTCGTGCGTAATTTCTGGCACGAGCGTGCCCTTTATGAACCACTGATCTTTCGTCTGCTAGTTGGATAGCTTCTTCACAAGAAAAAACGGGATTCAAAGCCATAGCGATGAGGGGCAAGTAACACGAGGTTAAAAACCTTAAATAATCGGCAACGGAGCCCATCCCCTTATGACATGTATATCATGATATCTGGGACACCTTATGCTTGACGAAGGTGCATTCTTGCGGTTGACCCTATGTAAGATAACGATAAAACTTGCATTTTTTATTTGAGCAAACGAATAAAATAACATTTGTAGGAGTTAGATATGCTTCAAATAGAAATGTCAATAAAATAAATAAGGTCATAAACATCATAAATTTGCCATTTAAATTTTCTACGTTCACGAAAATACTACTAACGGATTAGGTTTATGCGGTAATTTGAACTTTGCGTACGTGTAAAAGTCGAACCTATATTGGACAAGGCGCAGCTGTGTACATTTTTGAAAGCAGTTATTAAATTTTATCGTCACAATGGTTTGATACAATGATGAGTATGACTGGTTTCATTGTTCATCCTTTTTATCAAGACGCGGACAGAGAATGTTTAGGCTACTTCCTGCACTAACATTTATTATGAATTATATGATATAATTATAATACAGATTACAATGCGCGAACTTTCAATAAAAATTAAGTTAGTTTAATTTAGTTGAAAACTATACAATATAGTTCATTGTTTTCACCAGGTGTTACCACAGAAAAGAAAACAAACAAACACAGAAGTTTAAATTTTACTTGTCAGACAGTCGGAATAAGACTTTGAAGAAAATCGATGTGCTATCAATAATTGACTGGCTAGGTGTGTTTTGGTAAACAGAATGCAGAATGGAATGTTTAATTCATTGACATTAAACACATGCAAGAAGTAATTATTGAATGAAACGAAGCAGTGAATGCTTTGGTCTGTATTTTTGCATGAATTTTTTACCAAAGCAACATAGTTTTAGATGTCTGCTATCTATGCTTTAAATATAGCAAGTTTGACATAAGAAGACTTAAATGTGTTATACTATGCAAGTCTATTTAAAATAAGTGACTTCCAGAGCGGGACCAATTTTGATCCCAGGGACATGATAAACTTTGGCAGAGGACCACAAGGTGATGCTACATGCCAAATATCTGTACTTTCAAAGAAGATATCAAACATGTACATGTTTATGTCAACTAGGTGGCCAACAAGATGGGGCCATTTTTGACGCCATGGGACATACCTTGTTAATAAAACATGCCAAATACCAAAGCTGTGGGCATTGTAGTTTCACAAAAGAAGACGTGCATGCATTTTCCTTTACTACTATATATAAACTAAGTGATCCCCAGGGCAGGCAAATTTTGACCCAATGGACATGATTTATATACTTTAGGCAGAGGACCAAAATGTGATGCTAAATGCCAAATAAGCTCTGGGCATTGCACTTTCAGACAAGAAGATTAACACATGTTTACTATACATGTATAGTCTATGTAAACTAAGTGGTCCCAGGACAGGGCCATTTATGGCCCCAGGGGCATGAATTCATATAACTATTGTAGGGGTCCACAATGCAATGATACATTGAAAATATTCAAGCTCTGGACATTGTAGTTTCACAAAACGTTTAAATGCATTGTCTTTTGCGAGTCTAAATTAAATGACCCCTAGAAGGGATCAATATTGATTTATATAACTTTTGTAGAGGGCTACAGGGTGATGCTACATGCATAATATCTAAGCTCTCTGACAAAATATTATTAAAGATCTTATATTTTAATTTTTAGCTCCTGTGACCAATTTATGCATCAGATTGAAACTATCTATACGACTTTGGTAGAGGGTTACCTAGGGATCATTCCTGTGAAGTTTTGTCAAAATCTACCTAGTAGTTTCGGAGGAGATGTTGTTAAAAGAAACGGTGGATAACAACAAACCACACAGGACAGTCAATTTGCTATACTTAAAGATTACCTATGATCACTTTGTGCTTAGGTGAACTAAAAAACAAAATATTGTATTAATATTGTAAATTTTATTGACAAAATGCAGTTTATCATTGCACTAATTATCATATAACAAAAGAAATTTAAATAAATTAAAATAAATAAATAAATAATCAACAACAAAACAGTGTATATTTCCTAACTGATTAACCACATTAACAGATCTTGCCATTCCTAGATATAAAATAATAAAAAGGTTACTAAGTAATTATAAATTGATCATCATTGATGATCATTACAAAACAGAGATTTCTTTTTGAGATATCAAAAAATACATTTAAAAGCTATGACATTGTGACCTCCATTTGAAATGATAAGAATTTATACTTGTTAATTACATGTATTGTTTATAAGAAAATGAAGATTTTAAGATCTACCCTTCAGTGTCAGCACTAAATGTTAAGGATGGGACCATCAGTCGTCAAATACATTCTTGTATTCTTAGATAAAAACGCAACATCAAATCTCATCATTGCACAGTTGTAACATTTTTATAACAATATGAAAAACTGGCTTTTAACAAGATTTGTAATAGATTGTTAGAGCAACACACCACTAGATTTATGCAAATTTTTATAAAAATTTAAGAAGAGTGCAAGAAAAGTAATTGAAGGTAGCCTAAGACATTGAGATATATTTATAACTTAATAAATTTCATAAAATCTGAAAAAATATTCAAACAGATTAAAGTGGCATTAGATACTTCAAAGCAAGTATAAATATCAAATGTTTAAGTACAAGTCAAGAAGTCAATTGTTTTTATCTTTCACCATAGATGTTTTTGACTTTATATTCTAATTTGCATGTATAATAAATAATCTACACAACCCACAGAAATTTCACTACTGTATATAAATTAATTAGCTCAAAATGAAGCTTTAATAGATTATGAAAATTTAAACATTTCTTAAACTTTTGTCAAAGTTTATCTCCCTTTTAAATTTTCATAACTGTTTATATAATTGAAGATGTGCAGCTTTGAATCAATATTTCATTTGAATAAATATTTGATATTCAGTCTCAAGATAAGTGAGTTTCACAACACCAGATCTAAACACATATTACATTGTAAGTTACAAAACGATTGCTTAAATTTCATGATCTTCACTGACAGTTTGTAAAGGAACCATTTCATCATTGTCTAACTTAACCACCTCAGCTAAACTAAGGTACGATGATTCTTTCCCGTTCTTTTCTCTACAGATCTTTAGATGCCGGTCTCTATGGTATTTGGTTTGAAACCCTTTAAAACATTTATTGCACATATAATTTCGCTCACCCGAATGAACTTTTAGGTGTTTTTTGAGATTCTGTGTCTTATGAAACGTTTTTCCGCACACTTCACATGGATAGGATACCTCTTTAGTATGCACATATGTGTGTGTTTTTAAGTCAGATCTACGACCAAATACTTTATCACAATATTCACATTTAAAGTTTTTATCACCAGTGTGAACAACTAAATGATTGTTAAGATGGGCTTTTTGTCTGAACGCTTTGCCGCACTCCTCACATTTGTACTGTTTCTCCCCTATAAAAGTAAAATACTTATACAATAATATCTGGAAAAAAGTAAGTTTGCATAAGCTCTAGCATAACAGATAGCATTGAAATTTTAATGTTTACAGTCAAACCTGTGTTACAGACCATCTCTGAATACAGATAACACTGTAGATAAAGGCCAGTTTTTGACAATCCCTTAATGACAACTGGAATAAAGTAACTTCCTAATAAATACCACTTGTCTATAAAGACCATTACTTGTCTCTCCATTAGTGGCCTTTGTTCACAGGTTTCACTATATCTAACATATATATAATCTTTGTTGATGAGGAATTGAAAGCATGAAACTTTAAATTTCATAATAGAAACACAGCATGACTGATGAATAAATAATTTAATTTTATAAGAAGATTCAAACAAGATGCTTAGATCCGAAATAATGATTCTATAAGTTTAAAAACAATATAATTATGATATAAATTTGAATCTATATATTTACCTGTATGAATATGCATGTGTGTTTTCAGGTTACTGGAATCAGAGAACTGTTTCTTACAGTACGGACAGCTATGTGGCTTCACAAACATATGTATTGCCATGTGTCCGTTCAACTTTCCTTTTGATTTGAATTTTTTACCACACACATAACATGTAAAGTTGAAATTATATTTTTCTGGATGTGCCACTTTAAGATGAGAATGGAGCAATCGTTTGACAAGAAAATAGAGACCACATTCCTCACACTGATTGAATTTAATATTGCCAGGGTTTTGAGAAATTCCTGAAAAGTAATTTTGGAGAATTCAAGTGTTTCTTATAATAAAATGTTCAGACTTTTAATGTATTACAGTTGTATAATCAAATGGACTTCTAGAACAAGCTTCAAGCTGCTAAGTACAAATGTCAAAGACATGCACTGAAATTTCATTACAAACTATATCAAATCACAAAACTATAATTAATCACTTTTTAAATCCTGGATTTTTTTATCATCTAGAATTATAAAAACAAAGTTTCATCTGTGTAAAAATTGCAGTGTTTTTCCCATACAGTGTTGTTTTATTTCTGGGAAAAATACAAACTTTCAGCATTACTTAGCTATATTTCTAAAAAAAATCAACACGAGATAGCTTTACTGATATTTTGAAACATTCAAGTAGCTAGATAGCGTGCATACTAAAGTAATAACAAAGGCTCAAGATGGATTCCAACACTTGGCTAAGATTTATAATACATGTATACAAAGGGCCTTACAAAATCCTACATGCCAACAAGAATGATTTTTTATCACAATGACATTCAGCTACTTAAAGATTACCTTTAATACCTTAACTTTCTAATAAATTTTACAGATGAAAATAGGGACCTCCATGGCAGAGTGGTAAATTTGCTCACTTCAAATCTCTTGTCCCTCACTGCTGTTGGTACAAATCCCATCAGGGACTTCAGATTATGTCATGTGAGGAAGCTATCCAGCTACCTTACAGAAGGTTGGTGGTTCTACTGAGGTCTTCCAGCACCAGTAAAAGCTGGAAAGTTGTCATAAGACCTTTACATTGTCAGATTGACTTAAAATCCAACAAAAAGATCAACAAAAACTGTCAGAAGGCCAGTGTGCTAGACAATTCTCAGGGTTTGATAGTAAAATACAAATCTGGATAATGTAGAATTTTTTAAGTTCAAAAACGGGCCATAATTCTGATTTATGGGCCTTGGAGAGTGACCCAGTATGCCCTGAAACAAGTGTGTGAAGATTCAAACCAATAGTATCAAATAGTCAAGTTAAGAATAAGACTTCTACTTACCTAACTGATAACAAATCTCCGCTGAGAACCACATAAGTAACTCTTCTTCTTTGATTTCAGTTTTAGTCACTATAAAGAACATGTTCTGATCTCTATATAGTGTACAGTTTTGTTCGAGTAAAGACGGAGCAAATCGTATAAACATTGTCCAGTTACACACACTCTCGTTCTTCATCTGTAACACTTCTACCTGATTATCTCCCTTAGCTTGTAAATCATCATCTGTCTCAGCTTTACTAAGCTATAAAAACATAAATATCATGTTTTAAAGCAGCACACCTCCAGATTCATGTTAATTTTATTGAAATTTTTGAAAATGTTTTAAAAAGGAAAATATTGTGAGATGAACAATTAAAGCAATTTACATATTGCAATCGGCGCTTTTAATACAAGAAAATTTCCAAAAAATGGTCAACATAATATTATGCAAAAACAGACCTTACTGTGTTAGTAATGTAGTAGAAATATGGTGATAAGAAACTGCAAAATCAGTCTTAAACCGACCATAAAATGTGAAATATAACTTGGATCTTGATTTTTTTTTACCTTTCTTAAAATATTAGTACATTTTTCTCAATATTGATTTTCTTGAAATATTTTGGCTCATCTGGAGGCGTGCAGCTTTAAATATCACTGTCAACTAATCAAATTTTGTGACAGAAATGTTTGCCAAAGAGTCGGCGTTTCCCACTTGTTAGAGGGGAATGTATCAAATTTTACAGTATACATAGTGTATACAGTGACAACACAAATTCAGGAAACTGATCTTCAGAAACTGATTCGTTTTTCTTTTCACTAACTTTCATATTTTATGAAGTCTTAAAAAGTATGATATATATAACTCATCAAATTTTAGAATAAAAAGTTGGAATGTATGATATCAACAGCAATTTTATCATAACAAGATATGTTTGTAAAACATGTATGCGCCCTATCAGCAGCCAATTAGTCATGTGATCAGGTTATTATGCATGACTTTTGACCCAGTGAAATAATAATAATAAAATAATATTTGCATAAATTTTATGAATCATGTAGGCCTCATTAATGACAGCCAAGTTGTTTTATTACATAAGACCTTCAAATGTGTACACCAAATGCATTTTTAGTTAAATATAAAAAACTTGAGTTGTTGAGTTATTGGTCAGAAACCGTCATTAAGTACAAGGTAAATATGACATTGACCCCTTGACCCCAAAATCAATAGGGGTCATCTGCTGGTCATGACCAATCATCGTACAAAGTTTGAAGGTCCCAGGCCTAAGCGTTCTTTAGTTATTGATAGGAAACCGTTTTTACCTAATAGGTCAATGTGACCTTGACCTTTGACCCCTTGACCCCAAAATCAATAGGGGTCATTTACTGATCATGACCAATCACCACACCAAGTTTGAAGTTCCTAGGCCTAAGGGTTCTTTAGTTATTGATCGGAAACCCTTTTTGCTTACAAGGTCAATGTGACCTTGACCTTTGACCCCTTGACCCCAAAATCAATAGGGATCATCTACTGGTCATGACCAATCACCATACCAAGTTTGAAGTTCCTATGCCTAAGGGTTCTTTAGTTATCACTTGGAAACCATTTGGTCTACGGACCGACAAGTGCAAAGCAATATACCCCCTCTTCTTCGAAGTGGGGGCATAATAATTACTGTTGGAAAGTTTGATATCAACAGCAAATTTATCATAATAAGTTGGAATGTTTGATATCAACAGCAATTTTATCATAATAAGTTGGAATGTTTGATATCAGTGCCATGACACCTGTTCCAACTGACCATGTTATGCACCATTTTCTGTTTAGTCAATATTTCCTTGGAAATTTTCAGTTAAAATAATGAAAGGATTTGCAACCCAGATTAAAAAATTAAACAATTCCATTTAAGCAAGATATAAGCATGGTAAGTGAAATAAGGCATATTTGCATACAAGATTCAACATTAATAAATGACAGCAATGTAAAATTATAGGAATCATGTTGCCATGTAAACTACATGTACATACCAGGAAGGGTTGAAATCCATGAACTTGTTCCTCATATTCCTGTGTTGTCATAGTAACAGTTTGTCCAACAACTGGTCCGAACCTTGTTCTTTCAGATAAACATCCTTTACACCAAACACCTGTTGATTGGAATATATAAAACATGTATAGGCCTTTGAATGCTAGCAGAAGTAAAATCTTGTCTAAGACTAAAGGGTAAAATATAGATCAGGCATGCCTGCACAAATATGTGATCTGTCTGAATATGACCGATGACAATTTTAGTATGTTCATAATGAAATCACTTTATCTGCTGAATTGACATTTTGGATTCACCCAGCTTAGTATTACGGAACAGTCCATTCAAAGATACCAACAGAACCTGGTCAGACTGCCCAGATATGCAAGCTGATCTGGCTTTATACTGGTGGTAAAGGCTAAACACTTCCTATTCCAGCAGTGCAAGGGTTAAAATACTAATGTACTGTTTCAAATTCAAAGCAGAAAAAGCTTAGTGTATTTACAGGATTCCAAGAAAACACTCGTATATTACCTATGAGTACACATGCTGTGTTAACGCTCAAATGTTAAAATTCTAAGTTAAAAAGGGGCATAAGTTCTGTATAACTAAAAAAGATATTGCTTTCAGAATTATGCCCATTGTTTAACTTTTCACTTAAGTATTCTAATTCTTTTGAAATGTTTGAATAATTGGCTACATTAAAGGTTTTGCATGACATCAACAACAACGACTTCACAGCGATCTTTATAGTTTGACTTTTCCTTTGAAACACCCAAGATAAAACTTAGTAAAATTTCAAAATCTATTCATTTAAATAATTAATATAAATTCAATTCAAATGCAATATTTCAAAGATTGACTATCATAATAATGATCAACAAAAATTGATAATGATAAATGTTTATGATACTATACAAAAAACAACCTAAATTATAAAACGAATGCCCAACTCTTTTTAAGAATTCAAAGTAACCAATACATTCTGAATGATATAGAAAATTCGGTCACATGGATTATAAATTTTTTTCCATAGCAAAATATAAAACTGAACACAATTATGGCTTAATGTCAAGTTATTTTCATTTTTACTTGTTCACTAACCATTTACACCTGGATGGGCCTAATGTCACTTTAATTTTAATTGCAGGATAAAATGTTATTATAAATGAAGTTATACAAACCTGGAAAAGGTTTAAATTCCGACGTAGCAGTTTGCTGGAGAGTAAAACATGGAGGGAGAGAGGCTCGCGCTCGGCTAAGATATGGGGGTTTGGGATATCAACAAATCTGTTTGTTTACCTACAGGGCTCCTTCATCTTTTAACATCAACAAAAAATTTTAAAAATTAATAATTGATGTCAAAAAGAAAACTTAAAATCAAAATTATTAAAATGAGCTAATCTAAAACTTTTCTTTGGGGGGTTACATCGACCCCACTATAGGTTATAACAACTTTCCACTTTTGGTGGGGAAGACCACAGTGCCCATCTGACATTATTTCGTCACAAATGGGCCACCTGAGAGAACACAGCTTTTGAAGGCCCGGGTAGTTTTACATTTTATAATCCCAAGCACTTGTGTGCCGAACACACAGTGAGAGGAAAGTGGTTTATACTAAATTTAAATAAAGGGCATCCTTTTGTTTTCGTCTACCCTTTTCTGTTTTAAATTTCCTGTCCTAATTAAAAATTCATATTCAAAAAAATTAGAATTTGAACTAATTTTCACATCAAAAACCTTTGGGAAATTTTATTCATGTAAAGGCAGAAATGTAACCAATTAACCTTAGATTAAATTTATTTAACAATTTAACAAATCCACAGAAATATTACTTACAAATGTTGGTTTTTGCAGCTAATATCTCAGTTTGATTACAAACTTCTTCATTCTCATCCAAGTCAACTAAGTTGATGTGTTCTGTAGATTTATAGTTTGTTGAATCAACAATATTTTCACCTTGGGGTTCCTCTGTAAAGTAATACAACAGATGTATGCATATAATATCTTAACTTAAAACTCAGTCTCTTAAGGCGTAACTTAAGGTTATAATGGCAACTTTGGAGTTTTACTGGAGGTGAAATACCCAAGATGCCTCTTCGAGCAAAATTTAAGAAATTTGCAGACTCTCCAATAGTTCCAACATCTCCTTATAAATAACTATGATATCTTTCTTACGTGTTGAAGATTCAAACCCATTGTGAAGCTGGGTAAGTGATTTAAAGTCAACAAAAATAACTACATGGCCAAAGAAGTGCCTGAAACTTTAAACTGAGTTCCAGTGTGAGTTCCTTATACATGTAGTTGATGATTCATCCATTATCTTAACGTTTACAGCACTATAACAAATACTTTTGTCAATTCAATTCCTTATCTGAATACTTTCTAATCAGGAAACTTTTCTACTCCGAATTTTTCTTCTGGTCCGGACAAGTTCGGATTACAAAGGTTCCACTTTACAAATTAAGCATGGAAGTGGTTCAGCAAAGAGTCTCATATACACAAATGTAGTTTGTAAGAATGACAAAAGATCTAAATTACCATTTATATGACCTTGTAAAGGAGTATTTTCATTTGATTGGTCAACTGTATTATCTTGAACACTGGGTATAACGACAGTATTAAACTGTACAGCCTGTAGGAAATTCTCTAGCGTATGATTGGACGGTTTGGGCTGAATGCTGACTGGTGCATTGCTGGTTCTTGGTTCATTTCCAGTCATCAGACCTGAAATATAAATATTAAACTTCACCAGCAAATCTAATCTACAAACAAAACTTCATGATCAGTTACAATAAAGGTAATCATACAAAGTTTCTGTAAATTTAGAATTTCAGACCAACCATTGTCACTTCTGTTGACACCTCACATTTTAATAAAACATGTACCTCCTGTTGATTTTAAAAAATAAAACTCATTATTTTGATAAGAAAAACAATAGGTTAACAACTGAATAACCCTAAGTTTTTCTAAGGAGAAACCCAAAACAGAAATTATTGGTTTTTGCCTTGTCAAATATTTGAGCATTGAAACTTTTGTTTTAGTCTGGTTTTCATACATTTGTAGAACCAACACATTACAGGACATATAGTGACTTTCCAGCTTTACTGGATCTTAGTCGAACCATCTATGTTCCGTAAGCTAGCCACACAACTTCGTAACATAAATGGATTATAACCTACAGCGGTGAAGGGCACGTGGTTTCTAAGTTAACAAACTTAACCATTCAGCCACGGACACCCACTGAAACATTGAAATAAATTATGGTTAAAGCTCTAGTGAAAAAAAAGGCAGAGAGTAAAGAATCAGACCTGTCTATTGCTATATGAAGGTTGACCGGCTTCTATACCTGCTTTATTTAAGTACTTTGTACTTTGATAGAAACATTTCTGAAATAACTATTTCAAATTACGGCAAGTTCGTACAAATGAAAATGGTGAGAGTGTCAAACTTACTAGAAGATGTTGTAACACTATTTCTATCTGGAAGAGTTGATATATTCTTTTCTACTATTTCCTTCAATACTTCAGTATTTACACTTTTATCTAGGGATATAAGCTGTAAAGGCCCACCAGGCCCTGTAGGTTGTAACAGAAGAGGATGCTGCTGAATACCGGCTTCTGGCACTGCCATGACTGGAACCATTACTTGAGCTGTTTGATTAACACTGTTAGATAAGACAACTGGTAAATGTTGACCTTCTACTATTGGTGCCCTTATATTATTTTCTGACATATTGCCCTGAACAGGTGCTTGTAGCCCTGTTGTTGAAAGTGTTGGATGAATCATCTGTCCAAAAATCGGATGTTCGTCATAATCGCCATGGTGATTTCGCATACTCTGCATTGCTTCTTGTAAAATAGACTGAGTGTCAGGATGGAATACTGGCACAGTTTGCGAGATGTTTTGCTGATGACTTAAAGGCTGATGATTTAAATGCGACTGACTTGCTGTAAAATTTGCTAGCTGGTTCAACATGGAAGCGGCTGAGGAATCGGCGACAGATGCAGGACTTATTGAACTAATGTTATGACTAGATGTAGGAAGCTGTGCCTCACTTGTATTCCCAAGCATTGGGTTGGTTTCCTGCGGGAACATACTCTGAATGAGTGTGTGTATAGGCTGTGAAGTGAAATGATGTATGGAAGGAAGTGGTGCCTGGTGGTCAGACTGTCTACTTGCTGCAGGAACCTGTGGGTTACTAATACCCTGTAAACGAAATAAAAGTGATATTATATAAACTATTAGAAACATACAACAATATTTAAACTTTTGAATAAAAGATCAACAATACACTCTTAAGCATTTGCCAATACAGAAAGAGCAATATATTAAATCTATAAAACAAATTTTCATATCTGATTAAATTATTGAGCCTGCTTTACCATTCTTCCTTTATGGATATCTAGAAAGGAAAAATCGAAGCTTCAAGAGCCAAATAAGGTCCATAATACAAAAGATATTCAGTCATAAAAAATTAACAAACAGGTTAAAAAGAAAGACTGAATAAAGTTTATACAGTAAGTCTTACCTGGAGAAGATTTTGTAGAAGGGAAGCACTAATCTGAACATGACCTGGAGTATCGGCCTCTTCAAGCTGGTTCTGTACCGCCTGCACTTCCGGCACGGCAAACACGCTGGTCGAACCATTATTCTGTGCATTCACAACTGTATTAGCATCATGCTGACCAATGAGAAGATTTTCGACGGATAATTTGAGATTATTCGGGTGAGATTCATCTGAATGACAATCGGTGATAGTTAGTGGACTTATACATGATAAAAGATGCTTGATCATCAAGGGCGATATCTGTGACAGATGCTCCAGACCTGGAATTTCTACAGTTGCCTGATGTTGTGGTTGTTGTTGGTCTGGTATGGATACTACAGCTGACTCAACTTCATTCTGATTGTTTTCAAAGGTTTTATTTTTTGCTTTTGTTTTGACTTTCTTCGGTGTAGATTTGGTCTTCGGTTTTCTTTTACGTCCTGAAGATTGAGTTTCTGCACTACTATTCTGAGAATCTGTAAATTTAAATAAATTGATGAATTCATGTACTTTAAAGTCTTTTTGCTGTGTTGGGTTCTGTTTTTCTCTATTTTGATAATAAGTTAATAAATCAATACTTTCAAGTTTGTTGACTATTCATTTGAAAGTATTATTAGTCAGTAAGATTTAATGCTAACTTGCACAATGAACAAAAAGAACATGCCCAAGGCTAATTGCACAATTTCCACACCTTCTTTATATCTTTTATACAATCTTTATTATCAGTACTTTCATATTATATACTTTTATAAATCTTTTCAGGCCTATAAATTACGATGATTGGCAAGTCATAATGAACATGCTTTCTTCTCAAACTGTCTATATAGTTTCAATATTTAAAGACAATGAATCAAGTGGAACAAACAATATACATATGTAGTTCCAAAATTGTTAAATTATATGATAATATAATCAAATTATCAAATGAACAAGAGCCATGTCAACATGGCCATCCCCCGCCGAATGTGTTTGCTCATTGGAAGAATGTATATGTAGTAGAGCGGAATAATTCCATTTTAAGAGGTCTTTTGGTAATGAAAACTGATGGCTATAGTGATTACAGATTTGAAACCTATGTGAATACTGATGGCTGAAAATAACAAAGGGCAATTACTGAAAAATAATGCAGGGTAGGTTATCATTCTTGTGTGCTGCATCCCTCCTCAGTAAAATCTATCCACCTATGAAGTTTCAAGTTGATACCTCAAATACTTTTTGAGAAAAAAATTGAATTGAAAAATTAAGTATGAAAAAGAACAAAGGGCAATAACTCAAAAATTATAAAAGGTAGAGTTATCATTCTTGTGCAGTGCACACCTCCTGAGTGAGATCTATGCACCTATGAAGTTTCATTTTGATATCTCAAAAGCTTTTTGAGTTCTGCTCTAGACAAAAATTAATTTTGAAAAATAACAAAGGGCAATAACTCAAAATAATGCAGGGTAGAGTTATCATTCTTAAGCACTGCACTCCTCCTCAATGAGATCCATCCACCTTTGTAGTTTCAAGTTGATACCTCAAATACTTTTTGAGATAAGCTCTGGACAAAATAGCATGAAAAAAAAGGGCAATAACTCAAAAATTGTATAGGGAAGAGTTATCATTCTTGCGCACAACATTCCTCCTCAATAAGATCTATCCACCTATGACATTTCATGTTGATATCTCAAACACTTTTTGAGTTATGCTCCACTCAGGTGAAATATTAGGTATGAAAAATAACAAAGGGCAATAACTCAAAAATTATGAAAGGTAGAGTTATCATTCTTGTGCACTGCACACCTCCTGAGTGAAATCTATGCACCTATGAAGTTTCATGTTAATATCTCATAGGCTTTTGGAGTTATGCTCTGGACAAAAATCAATTTTGAAAAATAACAAAGGGCAATAACTCAAAAATCATGCAAGGTAGAGTTATCATTCTTGTGCACTGCACTCCTCCTCAATGAGGTCTATCCACCTATGAAGTTTCAAGTTGATAACTCAAATACTTTTAGAGATATGCTCCGGACAAAAATGTCGGACGGAAGGACGGACGGAAGGAAGGACGGAAGTTCTACGGACGGAGACTATTTCTATATCCTCCACCGAAATTTTTCGGCGGGGGATAAAAAATTAACCATTTTTGGCAGTTTGAAGTACTGGCAGTGTGGTACTATCAGGTAAAGGTTTCCGGAATAATGATTTTACTGCAGCAGTCAGTGTTGCCGTGTCTATTGTCGACAAGCCATCTGCCATCCTCCTGATAAACCTTAACTGTAATGCCTGAAATATATAACACTCAAAAATTGGTAATAGAATGTACATTAGAGTAAAACAAGTCTTCACTTATATAAGTATTTAATACTCCTGATACAACATGACTTGGCAATAGTCTACAACTTAAGTCATAAAACCTAAGACTGGTGTGACCTGCCAAGTAAATTAATAGAAAGTTCAAGCCCTCAAGTTTTAATCAGACAAGGATTTTACACCGAGTCTCACTGTGACCTTGACCTTTGAATTACTTCAAAATCAATAGGAGCTATTCACTGATCAAGGGCAATGTTCCTAAAAAGTTTCATGAACTTAACCAAATAATTGAGCCAACAAGGATTTTTCATGTAGTGTCAATGTGACCTTGACCTTTGACCCAATAAATGTGACCTTTGACCTAATAAATCAAAATCAAAAGAGACCATTTACCGGCCATGGTCAATGTCCCTAACAACTTTGAGAAACCTTAGCTTACTCTTCCACAGACAGATATTACAACAATTAATGACCGTGAATCAGTAAGGGTCATCTACTGGTCTTAGCAATGTCTTGTCCAAGTCTCACAAACCTAACCATAAATTTATGATTTAAACACTACACTTATCGATTGATCGGCTGTCAGTTGGAAACCAACATTAGACTGCTTATCTACATGTAATAGGTAGTTGCTTGATCCTTTATATAAGGTCCCAGATTTCTATATTCAGGGCTGGGAATCAAAACTGCGTCGTATCCTACAAAATGTAAACAAACGCCGCCATCTTGGAGCGAAAAATGTATGTTTTTGTTTATAACTCTTTTTGTCGGAAATGACTGAAAACAAGATATATGTATTAACACGCTACACTATTTTCCGCTTCGTTCGGTATATGTTGCTTGCACAACTATTTTGTAAAACAAAAGTTATAGCGAACTTGCAACTCGAAGCGGGGCAGAATTTTTATGAAAATGTGTGGATACGACGCAGTTTATATTGCTTTATCTATCGTTTTTTCCTTCAAATCAATTATATACTCGTTTTCAGAGTTCACCATAAACTTCAAAACATAATTTTGCATCATTTACTAAACTTTCATTTAAAAGAGATGTTTATTTTCCAAGAAAATAATGATTTATACGAAATGATATGACGCAGTTGAAAATAAAATATGATACGACACAGTAGTAATTTTCATTGCAGGCTGAATATTGGTTAAACTATTTAAACTATGTGCTAGGTATGCTTATAACGTCCGACAACATTTCTTGTTTACAACTTAAGTCAAAAGCAGAGGTCACTCATTGGTTTCATAAAAATGGGAATGTAATACAATTCTATTAAAGCTGCATTTTTCGGTCGCATTTTAGTACTAATCATAAGCATCTACAAATTCCGAAAAGCTGTATCAAATGCAATATTGTAAGGGACTGTGAATGTTTATCAACTAAATTACTTTTAGGACCTTGTAATGGATATATCAGTTTAAAACAAATAATGTTTTATGACAATATGAACATTAAAATAGCATAATTTATTGACAAATGAGGTAATACTTTTCAGTCAATGCTTAAAACTTACCTGCCAGGATTCCTGAACTTGCCTCAGCCATTCATATTTGCTGATTTAATTTGTTTAGATAATCTTCTGGTAAATGAAGGAATTTAAAGACCATGATGTAGGACATTCTGAGGCTCTAGGACTATATAAGGCACTATAAGGAGGTTTATACTTCAAGAAATGATTTATTTACTTACTTTGTTTATCCTGGCATCAAAATGGCCGACAAGAGTTGTCTACCTTGATTCAAAACTTTAAATGCGTTTATTTTCATAAACATATACAAATACTTATCATTTTACATGTAAGAACATAGAATGTAACCCTTATTTACCTAAGATTTAAGCTACATTCCAAATAATTAGCTGGCATTGCTGTATTTCATAATAATGTTGATGACCGGTATGACCTCTAAGTTTGTCAGGAGGGAAAATTCAAACTCCTGGCACTTGGAATCTTTTTATATCAATAGTTCATTTTTCTAAGCTATAACCATGATTGTTTTTGGTCCAGATCTTAAGTGCATCAACGTTAAGCATGTAATTCAAGTGTTTATTGCATATTTTGTTATTAGTTAACTTTGTTAATTTACATTTTTCTAAATTATTCCTGTCAATATGGCTGCCATTTTAAGAAGTTCCTGTCTTTCCTGCCAGACTGCCAGGCCAAATGGAATGTTATGATTGGTCAATTGTGACAGTCCTGGCCATTTCAGAGTCTATATAAGTAGCCATGACAGGCTGTGTTCAGTTGGCATTTTGGCTTTAAATCCTGACAGTCGCGAAAACTAGTGACAAGAGCATTTTGTATATTTTCATGGAAACTTCTATTGTTGATCTAGCAAATTTAGTGCTCTTCAGAGTTGAATAAAGAAATTGTGAAATTAACTTTTTATCAATAAAAGTTGTTATTTGAACAGTTTTTGACTTAGCTTACAATATACATTGAAACACGTGATCGCACACCTATATGACAACGTGTTCTAGTGTTGCCTTAGCATGCTTATAAACTTGTTCCTGGCCGTGAGTTCGAAATGGGAGTGATTACTATTTTTGATACAAAATTCAATATTTTAGTGTAACCTCTCCTGGACCCTGTATTAATCAGGAACGACCTTAAAAACAACAAGAGGGCCATGATGGCCCTGAGGTCGCTCACCTGTATATAGGCCCCCCCCATCCCCGGGCCAATTTTTACCCAAGGGCTTTTATTTGTTTATTTGAACAGACTTGGTAGACACCCATAAGAAGATGTTTCATGCTAAACATCTAAGTTCTAGCTCATTGGGTTTTTTAAAAGAAGATTTTTAAAGTTTTTACTATACACATATAGTTAAAAACAATGACACCCCTGGGGCAGGGCCAGTTTTGACCCCCGGGCTTTTATTTGAACAAACTTTGTAGATATTTACTTAAAGATGTTTCATGCTTAATATCTAAACTCTAGCTATTTGGGTTTTTTCAAAGAAGATTTTTAAGTTTTTGCTATACACATATAAGGAAAATCAATGACACCCCCCCCCCCCCCGGGCGGGGGCCAGTTTTTGAACCCAGGGCTTTTATTTTGAACATACTTGGTAGACACCCATTAGAACATGTTTCATGCTAAATATCTTAGCTCTAGCTCTTTGAGTTCTTTAAAAGAAGATTTTTTAAGTTTTTACTATATGCAACAGGCACGAGTATCGGACCTGGGAAGAAAAAATATGACCAGATTGATAAAAAAAACCTGTGTTCATCTTAAAAGTGTCAAAAAACCAAAAAAAGATGTAAATAATGACCCCCTTTAAAAATATACTATAAGTTAAGAGAAGGCTGGAAACTCCAGATTCGAGCCTACGAGCAAGGGATTCATTTCCCGGGCCGTTGTGAAAACAATTGGCCAGACAATTAAAAAAAACTTTTATCACTATTTCACGTTTATATTAAGCTTCAAAATGAGACCAACCCCAAGTCTCTAGCCCTTCCCGTTCATGAAATATCTATCAGGAAACGAGCGAATTCCTGCTAAAAATCCTTGGTAGACAGAATTGCGGCACAACAATTCGGTACGTAAACATAGACTAATACATGTATGTCAGCTGACTACGGGTCAAAATTACTTGAATTTACTAAATAATATTACTAAATACATTAATGTGGACCACTCACAACCGTCAGTAGCATCTGATACACACGAGATTCGAGTTTCAAACATTTACACGGTCTTTCAATCGCTTTCTACGCCATTAGGCATCCTTGTGTGAAACGTTGCGGTTTTCGTTGCTATTGGCCAATCAGAAGACTCGTTACAAAATATCGAACAGCTGATTGACAATGGCGTAGAAAGTAATCTAAAGACCGTGGAAAGGTTTGAAATTCGAATTTTGCGTGTATCAGATGCTTCTGACGGTTGTGAGTGGTCCAACTTAATGTATTTAGTAATATTATTTAGTAAATTCAAGTAATTTTGACCCGTAGTCAGCTGACATACATGTATTAGTCTATGTTTACGTACCGAATTGTTGTGCCGCAATTCTGTCTACCAAGGATTTTTAGCACGAATTCGCTCGTTTCCTGATAGATATTTCATGAACAGGAAGGGCTAGAGACTTAGGGTTGGTCTCATTTTGAAGCTTAATATAAACGTGAAATAGTGATAAAAGTTTTTTTTAATTGTCTGGCCAATTGTTTTCACAACGGCCCGGGAAATGAATCCCTTGCTCGTAGGCTCGAATCTGGAGTTTCCGGCCTTCTCTTAACTTATAGTATATTTTTAAAGGGGGTCATTATTTACATCTTTTTTTGGTTTTTTGACACTTTTAAGATGAACACAGGTTTTTTTTATCAATCTGGTCATATTTTTTCTTCCCAGGTCCGATACTTGTGCCTGTGATGCATATAGGGAAAATCAATGACCCCCTGGGGCGGGGCCAATTTTGACCCCAGGGCTTTTATTTGAACAAACTTGGTAGACACTCATTAGAAGATGTTTCATGCTAAATATCTTAGCTCTAGCTCTTTGGGTTCTTTAAAAGAAGATTTTTTAAGTTTTTACTATATGCATATTGGGAAAATCTATGACCCCCTGGGGCTAGTCAATTTTGACCCCAGGGCTTTTATTTGAACAAACTTGGTAGACATTCACTAGAAGATGTTTCATGCCAAATATCTAAGCTCTAGCTCTTATGGTTCTTTAAAAGAAGATTTTTTAAGTTTTTACTATATGTATATAGGGAAAATCAATGACCCCCCGTGGAGGGGCCAATTTTGACCACAGGGCTTTAATTTGAACAAACTTGGTAGACACTCACTAGAAGATGTTTCATGCTTAATATCTTAGCTCTAGCTCTTTGGGTTCTTTAAAAGAAGATTTTTTAAGTTTTTACTATATGCATATAGGGAAAATCAATGACCCCCTGGGGCAGGGCCAATTTTGACCCCAGGGCTTTTATTTGAACAAACTTGGTAGACATTCACTAGAAGATGTTTCATGCTAAATATCTAAGCTCTAGCTCTTACGGTTCTTTAAAAGAAGATTTTTTAAGTTTTTACTATATGCATATATGGAAAATCAATGACCCCCCGGGGCGGGGCCAATTTTGACCCCAGGGCTTTTATTTGAACAAACTTGGTAGACACTCACTAGAAGATGTTTCATGCCAAATATCTTAGCTCTAGCTCTTTGGGTTCTTTAAAAGAAGATTTTTTAAGTTTTTACTATATGCATATAGGGAAAATCACTGACCCCCTGGGGCGGGGCCAATTTTGACCCCAGGGCTTTTATTTGAAAAAACTTGGTAGACACTCACTAGAAGATGTTTCATGCCAAATATCTAAGCTCTAGCTCTTAGGGTTGTTAAAAGAAGATATTTAAAGATTTTTCTTTCGGTTGCCATGGCAACCAGAGTTCTGCATGGAATTAAATTCTTTGAACAATTTTTAAAGGTGACCACCAAAGGAACATTCCTGTGAAGTTTGGATGAAATTGGCTCAGTGGTTTATGAGGAGATGTCATTTAAAGCAAAAGTTTACGGACGGACGACGGACGGACGGACGCCGGACGAAAAGCGATCACAAAAGCTCACCCTGTCACTTTGTGACAGGTGAGCTAAAAAAAGAAAGAGAAAGAATTACAAATTTTGAAAAGGTCTCTCGCTATCGGGAATGCGCAAATTGCATGCCTACCTTTGTTACTTGTAATTAGCAATAATTTCCATCAATTCCGTTATTACTTATGTCTTTTACGTGCCGATTTTATTAATAATCGATGAGAACAGATGAGCTTTATTATTTGAAACTGAACATTAAATTTTTAAAATTATATTTTAAATGGTTAAGCTACAATATATTTTTGCAAGTAGGTTATGCGTTCCGTTTAGTCATTTTATGTTCAGCGCCACGGAACTTTACCCCTGATTTTGTCGCATTGCGTTTCTTTATCGCCAATGAGGAAATGTCTACGGAATGTATTTTCTATATTTGCACTTAAGTATAATTCTTCTCCATCAAAACACTTTTTAAAATCAAGTTACATATGATACAACTACAAATTATTTTGTAAAAAAGGTGTCTGTTTTGCAAAGGTCTTTTACGCTATGCACCGATAAATTTGATACAGATATAGGCAGACATGATCTTTCAACAGTATTAAAGAATTATTAAGTTTTCACAATATTGAACAGAAAATTTAGGTCAGAATATCATATCGAATTTTCAACAGACTAGAGACATGACATCTTAACATACCTTCATATTAAAGTGTGATTTTTATTTGATAATAAATTGCCTGAAAACTTAAACAAACGTTTTCAGAAGATGACTTCACAGAGGAATACCCCCTGTTTACATTGAAAATTTCTCTGCTAGTCATACCGAAATAAGAAATTTAATTCTCTTTATAATAATTAATTAAAATATTTATAATCTTAAAACTTCACGCCAGAAAGTTAATAAACAAGAGGGCCATGATGGCCCTGAGGTCGCTCACCTGTATATAGCCCCCCCCCCCCCGGGTCAATTTTTACCCAAGGGCTTTTATTTGAACAGACTTGGTAGACACCCATAAGAAGATGTTTCATGCTAAACATCTAAGTTCTAGCTCATTTGGTTTTTTAAAAGAAGATTTTTAAGTTTTTACTATACACATATAGTTAAAAACAATGACACCCCTGGGGCAGGGCCAGTTTTGACCCCCGGGCTTTTATTTGAACAAACTTTGTAGATATTTACTTAAAGATGTTTCATGTATAATATCTAAACTCAAGCTATTTGGGTTTTTTCAAAGAAGATTTTTAAGTTTTTGCTATACACATATAAGGAAAATCAATGACCCCCGGGGCAGGGCCAGTTTTGACCCCAGGGCTTTTATTTGAACATACTTGGTAGACACCCATTAGAACATGTTTCATGCTAAATATCTTAGCTCTAGCTCTTTGAGTTCTTTAAAAGAAGATTTTTTAAGTTTTTACTATATGCATATAGGGAAAATCAATGCCCCCCTGGGGCGGGGCCAATTTTGACCCCAGGGCTTTTATTTGAACAAACTTGGTAGACACTCATTAGAAGATGTTTCATGCTAAATATCTTAGCTCTAGCTCTTTGGGTTCTTTAAAAGAAGATTTTTTAAGTTTTTACTATATGCATATAGGGAAAATCAATGACCCTCTGGGGCGGGACCAATTTTGACCCCAGGGCTTTTAGTTGAACAAACTTGGTAGAGATTCACTAGAAGATGTTTCATGCCAAATATCTAAGCTCTAGCTTTTACAGTTCTTTAAAAGAAGATTTTTTAAGTTTTTACTATATGCATATAGGGAAAATCAATGACCCCCCGGGGCGGGGCCAATTTTGACCCCAGGGCTTTTATTTGAACAAACTTGGTAGACACTCACTAGAAGATATTTCATGTCAAATATCTTAGCTCTAGCTCTTTGGGTTCTTTAAAAGAAGATTTTTTAAGTTTTTACTATATGCATATAGGGAAAATCTATGACCCCCTGGGGCAGGGCCAATTTTGACCTCAGGGCTTTTATTTAAACAAACTTGGTAGACACTCATTAGAAGATGTTTCATGCTAAATATCTTAGCTCTAGCTTTTTGGGTTCTTTAAAAGAAGATTTTTTAAGTTTTTACTGTATGCATATAGGGAAAATCAATGACCCCCTGGGGCGGGGCCAATTTTGACCCCAGGGCTTTTATTTGAACAGACTTGGTAGACATTCACTAGAAGATGTTTCATGCCAAATATCTAAGCTCTAGCTTTTACAGTTCTTTAAAAGAAGATTTTTTAAGTTTTTACTATATGCATATAGGGAAAATCAATGACCCCCCGGGCCGGGGCCAATTTTGACCCCAGGGCTTTTATTTGAACAAACTTGGTAGACACTCACTAGAAGATGTTTCATGCCAAATATCTTAGCTCTAGCTCTTTGGGTTCTTTAAAAGAAGATTTTTTAAGTTTTTACTATATGCATATAGGGAAAATCAATGACCCCCTGGGGTGGGGCCAATTTTGACCCTAGGGCTTTTATTTGAACAAACTTGGTAGACACTCATTAGAAGATGTTTCATGCCAAATATCTAAGCTCTAGCTCTTACGGTTCTTTAAAAGAAGATATTTAAAGATTTTTCTTTCGGTTGCCATGGCAACCAGAGTTCTGCATGAAATGGAATTCTTTGAACAATCTTGATAGAGCTTCATACAAAGAGTATTCCTGCCAAGTTTCATTAACATTGGCCTTGCGGTATCATAGAAGATGTCCTTAGAATATTTAAAATGTGGACGGACGACAGACGACGGACGCCATTTGGTTGGCCATCCTAAAAGCTCACCTGCACTTTGTGCAAGGTGAGCTAAAAAGCTGCTTATGTATACAGCTGACGTGAACAAATTTTGTTGAAAAAACAAATGTGTCCGACCGAGGCCGAGCTGTTTATGTTAACTGAATTCAAATCACTTGAACTGAACTGCTATGAATTCGGAAACCACCATGGACTTTTTATTCTTTCGTGTGGAAAACCTATCAAGCTAGTTTCAAAATGTCGATGGTTCTCTGCAGGTGCAAAATTTTGCCTGAAATAATGCGCAAAGGCGCACCTGAGGTATTGCCCCTAGTAAAGCTAATGTGTAGAGTGAAAGTTTGAAAAGAAACCACAAAAAAGCAGTCATTACCCAGAACATGCAGAACCACAGTTAACTTAGAGCGTAGCTAGCCAAAATGAATTCAAGTTAATAGATTTCTACATTTTTTTTTGCGAAAAAAATTAGGGATAATATTGAACATACAGGAAAATATAAGAAATTATTTCAGATATTATGATCAATAAGGTAACATGTTCATGTTTAACTGAAAAGTAGCTTCCGCAATGTAAACTTTCAAATTAAATGTTATATTGGACATGACACATTGAATTCTAAATAATCAAAAGCAACATAACATTGCTACACACCGCAAAATATCTGGGTTTTTTACCTAGCGCAAGTGATTATTCCTTAAAATAGAAATATATTGCCAAAATTATCCATGTTGAAAAGACTGCCAAAAATACAACTGCATCGTATCATATTTTATTTTCAACTGCGTCGTATCATTTTGTAAAAATCATTATTTTCTTAAAAAATAAACATCTCTTTTTAATGAAAATTTAGTAAATGATGCAAAATTATATTTCGAAGTTTATGGTGAACTCTGAAACAAATATATAATTGATTTGAAGGAAAAAACGATAGATAAAGCAATATGAACTGCGTCGTATCCACACATTTTCATAAAAATTCTGCCCCGCTTCGAGTTGCAAGTTCGCTATAACTTTTGCTTTACAAAATAGTTGTGCAAGCAACATATACCGAACGAAGCGGAAAATAGTGTAGTGTGTTAATACATATATCTTGTTTTCAGTCATTTCCAACAAAAAGAGTTATAAACAAAAACATACATTTTTCGCTCCAAGATGGCGGCGTTTGTTTACATTTTGTAGGATACGACGCAGTTTTGATTCCCAGCCCTGATATTTATGACTTAGTTTTCATATTGTAAAGTCTTCAATGTATTTTTGATAAGTTAAACCAAAGTTATTCTTCAATATATATTTGTGTGAAATCAATGTTGATGTTCCTAATGATAAATTTAATGTTTAAAATTTATTTTCTCCCATAACATAACTATATCTTTAAACTAATTTATTTTATGCTTTAACTTCAGTGAATAAAAAAAGTTACTGTCATTTGACAATTAGATCAATTCATTCTTTTTGACTGCTTTAGTAACTAATTGACATGATAAATTAATCTTTATGTGTGTTTTAAAGTAGTCTTGTATCTTAGGGTAATTAGACAGAATGGCTCATCAAGTTCATGAACAGACGTCATTGTGGCTAATGGGAAGACTGGCAATGACAAACACTGTACTATTGTAAACAGCACTGACCAGGCTTGAACCCCGGACCGCTCAATTACAGTTGTACAAGGCGGACACTCAACAAATGTCGCTAAAGGTTCATAACCAAGCAATCTAATGGATTAGACTCCGATGTCTATCAATGTTAATATTTATATAGTTAAACAGTAATAATACTTCAAATATGGAATGAGTCTATTTAGTATTATATATATTCCTGGTTTGGACCCCATTTTTGATGATACTCAATGATAACAGCTGGGTATTCTGATAACAGACCAATCACAACTTTTCGGCTGACGAATAATCGCAGAGGTGTTCCGGTTGACAACAGATTACAGAAATGGTGCATGAAATACCGAATAACACTTTTAATTTAAAATGAAAAATATAAAATAAACAAGAGGGCCATGATGGCCCTGAAATTGCTCACCTGTACATAGGCCCCCGGGGCCAATTTTAACCCAGGGGATTTTATTTGAACAAACTTGGTAGACACCCATTTGAAGATGTTTCGTGATACGATATCTAAGCTCTAGCTCAAAGAAGATTTTTTAAGTTTTCACAATATACATGATAATCAATGATCCCCATGGCGGGGCCAATTTTAACCCCAGGGCCCTTATTTGAACAAAAATGGTAGACACCCATTAGAAGATGATTCATGCTAAATATCTTAGCTCTAGCTCTTACGTTTTTTTAAAAGAAGATTTTTTAAGTTTTTACAATTTACATAAAAGGAAAAACAATGACCCCCTGGGGCAGGGCCAATTTTGACCCCAGGGCTTTAATTTGAACAAACTTGGTAGACACCCACTAAAAGATATTTCAAGCTTAATATCTAAGCACTAGCTATTTGGGTTTTTTTAAAGAAGTTTTTTTAAGTTTTTACTATATACAAATAAGGAAAATCAATGACCCACCCCCACTCTGGGGTGGGGCCAATTTTGACCCCTGGGCATTTATTTGAACAATCTTGGTAGACACTGACTAGATGATGTTTCATGCCAAATATTTAAGCTCTAGCTCTTCCAGTTTTCTAAAAGAAGATATTTTAAGTTTTTTCTTTTGGTTGCCATGGCAACCAGATTTTTGCTTGGAATTAAATTCTTTGAATAATTTTTAAAGTTGAGTACCAAAGGAACATTCCTGTGAAGTTTGGTTGAAATTGGCTAAGCATTTTATGAGGAGATGTCGTTTAAAGTAAAAGTTTATGGAAGGACACTTGACGAAAAGCGATCACAAAAGCTCACCATGTCAATTTATGACTCACCTAATGAACGCGATTTGTTTTATCTGACTTCCCCATTTATAGGCTTTGCCTACTTTCATCAGGACTGCTTTCATACTTAGCCTATATGAACGAGGAAGTCAGTTAAAAAAAATCATTCATTTTACACTTTTAAAGTTTCAATACAAATATTATGCACCACGTCCAATTGGAAAACCTCTACCATTATTATTGAGCCAAAATGTTGCGATTGTTCTGTTATTGGAATACCCCGACTATTAGTATTATCAACGAGTTAGACTGAAACGAGAAATGACACTGAGAATTTCACTGATAGAAATTTATATATCATTTGTTTTGTATCTGTATCTTTGAGGGTATGTCGTTTATGTCGTAGTAACCAAAATCTGGCTTTAACATGACAAGTGTAGTCTGTAGCCGAGCAACCCAAAGTCTGCAATCATAAAGCGGTCCCATTCTAAATTTCTTTCTCTTCCCCGTTTTATTTTTTTTTGTATGTTTATCCCGATTATCAGACAGTTTATGACTTCGGTCTTAAATAGTAGACAATTATTTGGATTAAATGAGAGCAATGCTTTTAAACCTCTATAAAATATTCATATGGTCAAGACAATTGCTAATTTAGTCTGTGGACTATCGTGACATTTATTCAACACATCGCGAAATTATATTACAAAAGACGTTATTAAACGAACAAATTACAATCATTATCATAACTCTGCCAAATATACACGATACTATATGGAAATAATGTGGATCAGTATAAGTCAATAAATAAGATTTATTTTTAATCAGAAAAAATGAAAACATTAAATAAAAGTAAACTGTACCTTACCGGAAGTCTTTCACAAAATTTAAATGGTTCCCTGCATGTGATAAATTTTGAAGCCAGGTAACAAACGTCAAACGGTGTCAAGGTCTCTCAGTTATCAAACATCACAAAATCTGAACCCTCTTCACTTGAGCTTTGATTCTGTCTTTGCTAGTTTGTGTCATTAAATTTTAGCCAAAATGGCAGGAAGGGATAAAGCTACCAACCAAATAGAGGAGTTTAAGAAGGCACAAGGGGTAAGAAATCTATGTTTTTATATTAAATAGCACTTGGCAGACTTTATTTCTTTACCAGTTTACATAACAATATGATTAGCTTGTTAACATAGTCAAACAGTTCAAAAGAGACATATACTTTTTTAAAGTTTTAAGCAGTATTTGGAGCTTGTATTCTGTGAAACGCTACAAAACATTTGTGGAGTGATGCATCATGCTATTGCTACAAACATTTAATCCAAATAAATTGGGTAACAAGACAACTCACCCAGACGATTCACCTCACAAAAAACCAAGACAACTCGTCCCTCAAGACAGTTCACCCCTACATAAATTGTAGGGGCTATTGTTGCCAATCTAAGGAAATTAACAGTTAATTTTATTGATAACCATTTGCCAGAATGACAATTCGTCCTGTGACTACTCTCCCAAACTAAATACGTTTTGTGTAACTAAAGATACTTCAGCGGACAGGTTTTATAGTACTGCTAGACCAGTACTGCCCAGACACGAAAATAGCACAATATCTTGTCGCGCAGTACAACTAATTATTTGGACTACAGTTATGGAAGCCAGAACTATGTTTCCTCAAGATAAGTGATGATTCCCTCTCGCTTCAAAATAATCATATTAGATGTAATTTACATTAATTATTAAAATCATAATGTGTAACATTAAAATTTAAATGTATGATTAAAATTTGTGAAATAAAATTTTCTCTTTCTTTATATTTAAGAACAGAAATTGGTCATTTTAACTGATGGGTTATCAATATTAAAACTGATAATGATTTGCCCAGGGCCAATTTGTCCCACTTCATCAATCATCATGGCACCATGTTTTAAATCATTTTTCTTCATGAATGTAACTTACCTTTATGTGCATAATTATATTCTAATTTCTTTGTAACTGCTGAGAAAAAATATCAGTTTTTCCAGTTGGTCCATGCACTGAAATGCTACACCTTTTTTATTTGAAGGCATTGAGTTTATTTATAAACATAAATTTCCAGTTTAATGACATAATATATAATTTATGTTAGCATATAGCATTACTAGAAAATACAATTGTTTATAAATTGAATTCCATTAAGTAACACTAATAGATCATATAAAAAAACAGTTATCACTTATTTCTAACATCAATGTAACTACTTATAGGTATCTCTGAAAGCTAAATAAAACAATAAAAAATGAGTTTAAACTTAATTATATAACATTTCTGTTAAACAAATACTTTTCTTATTCTATCTCCAAATCAAATGTTATCTATATAAGGTAAATACAAAATAAATGCATTAAAATTTAAGTACCTAAAACATACATGTATACATTTTTTTCAGTCCAAATGAATTAACAGTGTTTTTTTTCTCTACTTTGGGAATGGTGCCAGTACCAGACTGATTGGGAAAAAAATGTGTTATTTTGACTAAAATTGGGAATTTTTTTAATGCATTTTTTCAGCTACAAATGAGATTAGACATCCTGAATAAAGATAGCTAACAGCTTCTACTGTCAAATAGAACTATTGAGTGGTGATTTATATGAATATGTTGGATTTAAATGATTTTAGAAAAATCACTTGGCCTTGTGGGCATTTTGAACAGCCATTTTGGGAATTTTATTTAGCATTTGAAATTGGGAATTTTAATGTCTATTTTCTATTGGGAATGGTACCGTTTTAGGGTAGTAGTTATATAAAGAAAAAAAAACACTGATTAACAAATGTTTTGTATAAAGGGGGGGGGGGGGGGGGGGATGAATCTTCATTAAATTGGGAGAATCTTTACTTAAGTGCATGGTGCAAATCTTTATGTGGAAAATCATCAGCACATAAACATAATATTATTATCAATTAGGACATAATAAAATAGGACAAGCAACTACTCACATGGTAAGGGGTCTTATGATGTATCCATTTGACAGCTGATTAAATGTATTATCATATATTACATTGATAATTTTTCAGAAAATCATATTAAAACCATTAAAATACAAAAAGCCTGTTAAAACCTTTAGCCAATTACCTAATATTTTTCTTATTTACACTATTTATAAGAACAGAAAATATACCCTTTCATAATGATGAACATGACAAAATGGCAGTGAGTGCTGCTGATTGGGCAAAAAGATAACATGGCACTTATCTCCAGTTGCCATGTATTTTCCTAGTGATTTTGGGAAAAAGTACATGTACTTAGCCCAGTTTGGGAAATTTTGTATAGATCTTAAAATTGCTTAATTGGGAAAAATATTTGGTACCTTTTGAAATCTCCTCATGCTCTTTTGGCATAGTATTTTGAATGTGCAAAATTGTTTATTACAACCAGTGCAAATATCATTCAAAGCAAAAGAAAAACAACTTTAAAGTTAAGCAATGAAATTTGTGTTTACTTCTGTCTGATACAATACTGGAATGAACTCCAGGAATTGTAGTTCATTTTGGAAAGATTTTAAGATTGGGAAAAAATAAGCATATTTGCCATTAGGAATGGGTCTGGTAATCTGACCTGTGGTGACACTGGGAAAGGCATGGTTGCTTTTCCCATTATATTCTCATTCTGTACATGCACCCGCTGTCATTTACCCATTTGTGGGAGATTGGGGGTACATTTCAAAATTTAGGAGTATTGTCCAACAACATTCAGACCTGGCACTCTTGCATTTGACCCTGTAGTTGGTATATTCTGTAAACGTTACAATCTACTTGTAAATCGATATAAATGTATTGAAATACACAGTCATGACAGTATACTCAAATTTTTCAGGTTGTTTCTCAAGATTCAAAAAATGGTTTTGTTAATAAAACTATATGAAATTGCAGTAAAATATATCCAAACATCTTCAAATTAGACCCAGATTACTATTGTGAATTCTAATAGTAATATACATGCATAATACATGTGCCCATATACTGAAATGAATGTAGTGAATGTTACAAAATTTTATGTTCCTACAACACCCTATCATTCTCTATTACACATTATGCATTTATACAAATTATGTTTTCAGACCCCTGACTTGATGACAACAGGTACAGGGTGTCCTGTAGGTAACAAAAATGCCTCCAAAACTGTTGGACAGAGGGGTCCCGTGCTACTGGAAGACTTTGTGTTCACTGATGAGATGGCTCATTTTAATAGAGAAAGAATTCCCGAGCGTGTTGTACATGCTAAAGGAGCAGGTAGGAATACAAGATAAAAACAATTCTTGCTGTTAATCATTTCTTATTTAGAAAATTACATGTAATACCTCATAAAATTAGTCAAAAATATCACACTGGTACCAAGATCATCACTAATCTAAAAATAGATTGGTGGTGGTATACTGGTAGTTTTCACTCCAGATCACAGCAGTAAGCCTACTAAGCCACATTTAATTTAAAAGAGCACAGTTCAGCCACCGCATTTTTCCTGGGTTGGCTGTCAGGCAGTTTACCAGTATTAGTTGCCTTCACTTTTTGCAAGGAACTGTGACATCTGTACATGCTAGAGCAGAGGTACATAGAAAGGATTTCATGATCAATCACATCGAAAGTGACTTGCACTGACCGGGAATCGAAACCGGCTTGCCCGATTTACAGTCCAACACTTTACCTACTGTCAGCTAAATGGACAGCTTTAAAATTAGATTGGCACTGGCACCTGCACTAACACTGCGGTATACCGTACCCCGGATATTGCTCGATATTATGAGGACATTCATCCCATTTCGCGACTTTGAACGGGGAACGAAGGTAAGTTCAGCGACGATATTTTCCAAACTAATGGCTATTTCATTTATCTAAACGGGTTTTATATATCTAGAGGTATTTTTGTAGCTCTAAAAGACGTAAAAGTATTACAGGTATTTGTAAAATTGATTAAACTACCCTTAAACGATCCGCTGCTCACTAGAAAATACTGACCGCGATACTGTAGAATCGTTAGAAATTATAATATTACCAATATAAAAAAAAATTGAATCGAGCAATTTTTTTATTCACTATTCCAAGTATGCCTTGTCCAAATTTCAGGCAAAAAGTGTAAAAGTACAAAAAGATACAGGCCAAAAAAGATACAAGACAGTGTACCGAGTATTGATTTTAAGTGTACAGAGTATTGCAAAACAGCCCAACTTTAGTGTACAGAGTATTGCAAAACAGAATGAGCATATAAGTATGGAAACTCGATATTTTTGTCTAATTTTCACGTCTGTTTATCGATTCAATTTCATTTTTCTGATAATGTACTGTTTATATGATATTTATTCAAATATTTCAGATTCAACAGTGCATTTTCAGTGTTATTACTGTTCTTTTCTTCCGGGCAAATACAGAGATTTAATTTCCAATTTGGTTGAAAATCACACTATGGATGAAATAAAGTGTGTGCAGGGTCGGAAGCAGGGTAGAACCATCAAAATTGACGTTAAAAAACTTTAAATACATGTCTCAAGACACTTTTATCAAGGAGATCCATCTCTGAAATGGACAAGAATAAAAAAAAACATGTTTAGATGACATTAATAATAGGTTTTTACAGGGCAAGTTTGCCTTAAGAAACATATCGACGCACTTAATAAAATATTGGCCTGAGGGCTTATGCCGTCCAAGCATGCCGGTATCGTCTTAACCTTTTACTGCATGAGCATAATGCGAAAAATGGCTGTTTTCATTGAATTATAATTAAGCGTCTTGTTACAAGTTCAAACTGGTATGAAACTATAAAAAATGCTTCAATACTGATCAAACTGGGCACAAATGTTAGCTGGACCATATAGCCTGTGGAATAGCATGCTAATTTTTAAATTTCCACTTATCATGGCAACGGGGTGGGGGTGGTGGGGGGGGGGGCGTCTCAAAATTGCAAAAAAAACTCTATTTTGCGTTGTTTTTTCCCATCAAAATTGATTTCAAGGTGCACCAACTTCTCAATTGATTGATTGAGATAAAGTCTTAGGTTTTCGGCGTTTATTACACGGTACCTTTAAATCGACATGAGGCCATTTAGCCCCCCACAAGTCCCAAGTCTTCTCAGCGATTAGAGGGGCTACTGCCCCACTTAAAACCCCCAAACAGAAGGGGGCATCCCCCCCCCCTGCGTAACCCCCTTGATGTACCTTTTTAATGGGGGTGGCGCCGAAAAAGTGATCACTCTTTTAACAACATTTCTCAAACGAAAAAACCGTGTTTGTGGCCTAAATAGCGCATGTTTTACACTATTTGAGGCCTCAAAAGGGGTGGGGTGTAAAGCTTTATGAGATAAAGGTTATAAGGAACATAACCTTTTTATTGCATCTGCTGCCCTTTATCATAATCTTATCAAACTCTATTATTCGGTTTTTTTTAGCTATACCCGCCCGGCAGTCATACGGTAACTCATTGCTAATGGCGTAACAAAATTTCACGTACAGACGGTCTGCCGTTGCTAGAGTGCAGGTACAAAATGCCCGAAAGTTACCTTTTTATGGATTTTTTGCATAGTAGGAAGTCGGTTGATATTAGATATCGGCACACTTGCTCAATACCGCCTAATATTGACAATATTGAGGCAGTATTAATGGATGAATTTTTAACTATTTAAGATAAGATATGCAATAATTATTAACAAATTCTGGAAAGGTTGATCCTTCGATAGCAACGAAAACATTTTAAACACAGAAAATTGCTGAGTTCGTTCGGCTGAGATTTTTCACGAGCAGGAATGAAAATCTGGATTATTCGCAGATGTTTCCAGTAAAGTACCTCCGAATTCTGCATATTCTGCACATATAGTGTAAATAAGTATACACAGTAAGAAATATTTAAAATTAAATGTGGTAAATACTTTGTGTTTACTACTTGCATTTATTCTTCATTGATAACCAATACTCGTAACACTAAAAGCAATACTTGTGACACCGGCTGGCAACTCCAACGCAATACTCGGTACACTGACATGTGTATTTATTCTCAAAATGCACTGTTACCTTAGGTTCTATTGTTTATTGAACATTTACAACATAAACATAATCATCATTATCACATTTCACTCGATTCAAGTTTTTCTTTTAAGGAAGTATGTGCACAAAAACATCAAATTTGACTTATCCGAGCTCATTTATCACGTGAGCAAAGAGACGAATTTTACCTCCTAATTATATTTCAAAGCTATTTCTCAACATTTTTGGGGTTTCAGTAACTAGAGAAATTATCGTAGTATTTGTTTTTCTACAAAATTTATATCAAACCAATTCAAAATGACTAAATATCGTCACTAAACATACCTTCTTTCCTCGTTCAAAGTCGCGAATTGGGATGAAAGTCCTCATAATATCGAGCAATATTCGGGGTACGGTATACCGCAGTGACTAAATACCCAAGAATACCGGCAGCAGCACAAATACCGTACCAACACAATCATTGGCAACAGCATAATAACCCACACACTGGCACCAAAGAGTTTAAAAGTTTTATGCAAACATTATGCTGGCTGCACATTTACAATCAGGCTCTTGTCCAAGTTAATTTACATTGACAAGACCTCTGAAGAATTCACAACCGCTGAACAAAGCTGATCGTAGATGATCCATTCAACAACAGGGCCCAAGCTCCTGGATTCTCACCCAGTGTTTTTACATTACATTTACAATAACTAATAAATTATGTTATTTATCAAAGTTTGAAGTGTAAATAAGTATCTCTATGTTACAGATTTATCCCTGCAATAAATTTGTCCTAACTTAGGCATTTATAACATCTACCAGATATAAGGCCTACATTAAATTAAGAACTGGCAATGTTCCAGATTTAAAATAAACAGGCTGTGTGCAAGGATGAAATTTAAGCAAATCTAGATTACAACATCACCAAAAAGCTATATCATCCCCATCATTATATGCAAATGTAACATAAATTGTTGTTACTTGATACCTTTTTATGAAAAGCAGGATACAGTCATTTTTGTAATTTTATAAATCGGGTAAAACTATGACTCAAATATTATGCATTTTTTTGGTTGTTAAAATTTTATATAAAAGTTACATACTCAGTATGCATCTTTTGCGTTTATTGAAACTTCAGAGTTCATAATTTGTTACTTGATCAAGTGTCTATAAATAACTTGAGGTATTTGACATTGAACTTCAACATAGCTGTTATCATGAAATGTTTATATAAAATACGGTCATTTTAAAACTAAGAGTCAAGAAATTAAAACGCAGAATGGTTTCGTAACTTACTTCTCATACATACATGTGTTGTTGATACAGAGTTTGGTTATCATTACATGTATCATTCTGCTTCTGATAATTGACCATTTACATAAAGAGTGCTATAACTATGCACCATGTAGCAGGAGTTAATGCTGAACAATCTCAGAATAATGTTTTCAAATTTAACAGATTTTAAAGTGACTGCTGTTACGTGCTGTATCAATAAAATGAACAGAAAATGGTTGTAACATTTTATTCTGAATACATAAATCTGTCCCCTAACCTACACCTAAAATGTTAGGAATTAAAATGAGTTCAGTGACCATCTGAGCACTTTGAATATTGAATGAAGACAATTCATCATCTTTTTATTATAAAGGTCATCTCTGATTCAGCATTATTTTGCAGAAGACAGTTTGTCAATGACCCTTTCAATGCCAGAAATGCCATATTAATGATTGTATAAAATTAAGTATTTCTTTTATAATCAATAAATGTCATTAAGTAATGATAATGATTTAATGATAATGGTAAAAATTTCAAGAATTTCATATTTTAAATCCCATTGTGCATCTGCCATTACATGGTTATTTGTAAACATATTTTTTGTTCCATTTAGTAGATTACTTTAGGAAATATGTTGATCTTGAACTAGGTTTGAGATTTTTCTTAATATTCACTTTCAATTTTAATCTTGAAATTTACATGTTACGAAGAAAGAAACTTAAATGATAAACTACATTGTTTAAGAATACAAGACATGTAGCATTATTTTAGGAATCATTTATTGTCTATAGATAGCATGCTAACACTAAATATAGTGTCTCTTGTGGTAGAATTATTTGCTGGCATGTGATGTTATACAACACACAGCAAGAAATGAGTACACCCATTTTCCTGATAAGTAGACTTTGGCTTAACATGTTAATGTATTCATGTACACTAATGAACAAGCTAATGTCCCCTCGATCAAAGTTAAATTACTTTGTGTGTTGAACGAGTTATCATTTGTTTGAACTTTTCACATAAGTTTTATAACAAGGCAGGTAGTTACTTAAGTGATGTAGCCACTTTATCAGTTAGATAATACACACCAGGTACTGATAAAATTTACAATGTTCTAATGAAAAATCCATTTAATTTAAAACAAATTTTGTTTATTTAAAGGGCATGTTAGAAAAGAGAGAGAGAGAGAAAAAAAAACATGTAAAAAATGCGAAAAAAGCATTTAAAAACAAGATCACCTGTGGATGGATTGGAACATACTATAAAGTCTTTTTATGTCCCAGCTCATAGCTATTTTGATTAAAATCTTTTTTTTTTTAAATGAAGACTTACTTACAATGTATGTGCACCATGCATCTAAAGATATAATTATGATGAAAATGACAAAGAAAATATATGACTGAAATGTCTAACAGTAAAAAATGTAGGTCTTATATGAAATATCAGTTGATGTGAATTTTAAGAATTATCTAAATTACATAAATTTTAAGTAATTAGGTTAAATATATGTAAATGTAGGTAGTTAGGTAGGTAATTAGATTTCATGCAATTTAGAAATGTACACCTTTTCCACCTGTTGCCCTTTGCAGTCCTGAATTTTTGAAATGGACTTGACCTATTTTGAATTTGGAACTGTTCATTGTTAGGTTTAGGGATTTTGATATCATATTACCACAGAACACAGAGTCTGATCAGATTGCTGGGTGGACATGTCAGCTATATTGAGGTGGTGCAGGCAAGTCATTTTCTCTGATGAGGTCTCAAAACCTTAGACAAATCCTTAATTCTTTACTCCCACCTGCAGACTTCACTCATTTCATAAAATTATGTACTAAATTTTGTTTTTATGTTTTATAAGATGTTATTGTTTCATACAATATCATATCATATTGATATCAGACAAGTATTTTTGAGATGAATACTGCATGAAACATTTATATAATGTATTTCAGGTGCATTTGGATATTTTGAATGTACACATGATGTTACTAAATACACCAAGCTGAAGCCATTTGAATTCATTGGCAAGAAAACTCCTCTTGCTATCAGGTTCTCTACTGTTGGTAAGTATATTTGATGTTCTATTTGACAAACACCGAAAAATCCATTGATATTCTATAATTTTAACATATTTTTATTGAACCAAGCCCTTTAGATAATAATAATTTATGCGCAAGGTTGGAGGGGGGCATGGAGAAGGGGGAGGATACAGATTTGCCCTTGTCAGTCTGTTGCAATGTCATGCTGTCCATATGGAGACTGATAAAACAATGGAATTTGGAGACATCTGTGTCTTTTAGACACATTTCAAGCTTGTTGAATAACTTGTTTTGGATGACAGTTTTGTTTTTTGCTATTCTCTTATGTATATACATTTATGACAGGGAAATATTTTAGTGAAATAAGTGAAATTATTGTTATTGAGACAACAAAGTTTCTTTTTTCAAAACGATGTAGATTGCCATTTTTCCAGACATTTCAATTAAAATCTAAAACAATATTTAGTTTCATCTTATCTATTTGTAGAAGACACTCACTGACTATATTGATTTTCAGGTGGTGAATCTGGGTCAGCTGACACAGCACGTGATCCTCGTGGATTTGCCGTCAAGTTCTACTCAGAAGAGGGCAATTGGGATATGGTTGGCAATAACACACCAATCTTCTTCATCAGAGACCCATTCCTGGTAAACTTGTGTTTTCATTTCTTTGTTATTAGATATAGTTACTTAAAAGAAGTTTTGTAAGTAAAGAGGTTGATGGGTACCCACTTGTTATGGAAACTATTGCCTACGTTTGATAGGTCACTTGTCCCTTAGCTTAGTGTGTTCAAATCCCATGATACACTAACCACTTTTTCATGGAAAGAAGCTATCCACCTACTGAGTGTTGGTGTTTCTAAAATGTCACAGACATCATTCACAGAGAGGTATCTAGGTATTTTTAAACCAATAAAGCTGAAAACATACCAGCATGTCCTTAATGATGTTGATTTGATTTAATTTTGATTCTACTTAATTGACTTTGAAAATGAAATTTGCAATTTATTTCAGCTATTAATATGTCTGAGCAGATTTAGACTTTGGAAGTGATATATAATGATGTCTCCAGGCTTTAACTACGTAACTGTAAATAAATTGTAATCAGATATACATTTGTATCATTTTCAATCTTTTGGTCTGTCTGCTTTTGAAGTGCAGCATTTTGTTTGTTAAGTGAACTGTGCACTATAGATAAATAATATATATAGTGTTTTTGCTAAATTTTTCTGTTTACAGCTTGATATTTTATAAAGTTGTATATCATATTACACATGTTTTGATGTTCTGTTTCTCATTACGCCTGTTTTTATTACAGTTCCCAAGTTTCATTCATACACAAAAGAGAAACCCACAAACACATTTGAAGGTACATATGTACTTAATATACAGTTTAAATAACTTATTTATATTCAGTATAAATAACTGTAACATGTACTGATTTAAAGTGTTAATTTAAGCCTTACCATGTCCTATCATAAATTGTGTAATTTATCAAGTTTTTACTTGGCTTGTTATGAAGTTAGATTTTTGCAACTTATATTAAGCACTTTCCAGTCTGCTTCCTGGAACCAATAAGTACCAGTGTCAAATGAAAAAACATGGTCGTGACCTGATTAGGACTTGAACCCATGATCGCTTGTTGAGAGGCAGACACCTTAACCACTAGGCCACCACTCCCTGTCTTAGGCCCTGTCTACACCTATTCAAGTTTCTTACATCTCACATTTAGATAAGCTAAATAAATGGTCCTTTCAATATTTAATCAGGCGAAATGTCTAATTAAGATTTCCCAGGATTTATACCTTTGTCTTTGCAATACTATCATGTTTCTGTAAAATATGTGAATAAAAAAAGCGGGAAAATGATGCAATAAGCTAAAAACAATGGAGTAAATGAAATTGAAATGTGTACATTCTTTTAAAATAATGCAAAAAATGTGTGAAAAATATTTTTGAGCTGATAAATTGATGCAAATTCTTTATTTGATGAAAGTTATTCACTAAATGAACAAGAGCATTTAAAATCCATTTTGACTACTTGAAAAACTGTTGTTTTTTTTCTTTCTTTTTTGTTTTTTGTTTTTGTTTTGCTCTTCTGTGTATCAGTGTATTGATCTGTTCCTCTGATCAAGATATTTTTATACATTTACTAAAATTTACAGATCATGAACACTGAATCAGTAACAAAAAAAGTGAGAAAATAATTAAAAAAAACAACACTATCACATCTTCGGGGCACATGTTTTGTGTCAAACCGGTGTTATCAGTGTCTTGACAGCCAAAACTTGTAGAAAAATAGAATGTGTTCTAACTTTCTTGCAAGGAATTATCTTCTTGGATGTCACATAAGTTCTCTTTAAAACTTATTCAAGTAGGGTGTCTACACTATGCAATACAAGAGAATATGATACTTGCATTCAAGACTTGGATAGGTGTAGACGGGCCCTTAACTATCGATAGTGAGTTGAAAATAAGATGTTTCAGCTAGATTTTATTCCAAGTCTATAAAAACTGATAACATTTTCTTTTATGGTATAATAACAAAATGCTGTCTGATTTACAGGAGATAGTACTATATATAAGTTATTGTTGTTTATTTAAAATAATTTAGTAGATTCAAATTATTTAGTATATTGTACATGCATATTCAAGTAATTTTAGTTTTTTTATGGTAATTAAGTTATTTTAGTATATTCAAGATATTTTAGAACAGATGTTTTAAATTCAATGTGTATTATAGTTTAGAGTATTCTCTATGCATACTCCCACTCAAGCTTTATATTGTATTAAAACTTTATTTTAAACTTATTAAGTTATAAGAAATAGTATATAATGAGTTAAAATTTCTATTTTAGGATCCTGACATGTTCTGGGACTTTATCAGTCTGCGTCCTGAAACTACCCACCAGGTGTCCTTCCTGTTCTCCGACCGTGGCACACCTGATGGCTACAGACAGATGAACGGCTATGGAAGTCATACGTTCAAGCTTGTCAACAAGGACAATAAAGCAGTGTACTGTAAATTCCACTGGAAGGTTGGTGAATATTCTGATGGGTCTGTTCTGTATAACACTCTCATAGCTAAATTTGTGTAATGGTCTTGCTTTGTCCTCTAGTTTTTAAATTTCATTACTGTTTTATGAGGTTGCCATAGCAAATAGCTTAAATCGGGAAGTTTAGTTAAGGAAGTCGTGTATATATAACATAGATAATCAGATTTGGCTTGGGGGTTTGTACATGTGGCATGTAGAAATTCATTATAAAATCTAGCAATTAATTGTTTTATAAGAACCTTCAAACCCAACCCTGTGCAGACATTGAAATAGTCTGTTCTTTTCAGAAGATAAATACTTCCAGTTGAATCGGTTTTTCTTCATATTCATAATTTTTATTCACTTTGAATAAAAAGTTAACATTTTTCATGTTTTTTTTGTTTGTTTGTTTTTCAATAATTATGTGAACTGATAATATGATTAATGAATAATTGTAAATTATGGAGCACATTTGCACAAAGTACAAGACACATGTTGGTGCATGACTATTGCTACTTCTAACTTTATTTAAATGTGGCTAGGAAATAGAGACAGCGAGGTCACACAAGTTTGATGATATTTTCTGTAATCAATTTAAGATTGTCAGTGAAAAAATGTACTAAACAATGCCTCACTATTACAGTGTGACCAGGGAATCAAGAATCTTATGGCAGATAAGGCTGGTGATTTGGCAGGTAGTTCACCTGACTATGCCATGCGTGACCTTTACAATGCCATCGCCCAGGGCAACTACCCATCCTGGTCCCTCAAGATTCAAGTCATGACCTATGAAGAAGCTGAAAAGTTCAGGTGGAATCCATTTGACTTAACAAAGGTAATGTAAACCAATCTATTATCATTGATATTCTGATTTTCAATTCAATTAGTAGAAACTTGTGTATTATTCTTACAACATAATGTAACCTTTTGGAAGGAAATCAATACTTTATACTCTCAGTTTTCTCTCTGCCCAAACTGTCATGTGGTACTGAATAGATTATCATTAAGCATTTTATGAGTTTTTGGAAAAATAGAACCCACTTTTTTGGAATTTACATAAAAAAGGTTTCATAATGAAGGCTGTTAAGTACATGTAACTTAGATCAAATTGATTAATTGTTATAACAAAAATGCCTTCATCTTTCTACAAAGTCGTTCTTCCTAATATTTTTTTCTGTACTTTGTGAATATTATTACAATGAAATACTTACAGATTATTCTGCACACACCGTTTACTTTGATGCACCATCATGCATTTAAATAATATGCATATAATAAACATGTATTATTGTTTTAGGTGTGGCCGCAGGGAGAATACCCCCTCATTCCAGTAGGTAGAATGGTACTTAACAGGAATCCTAAGAATTATTTTGCAGAGGTTGAACAGATTGCCTTCTCACCTGCACACATGATTCCAGGTGTTGAGGCCAGCCCTGATAAAATGTTACAGGTACTGTACTGGTTTTGTTTCTCAAGTGTTTAGTCATATCCAACCAGCACTAAGTATTATTTGTGAAATAAGTTTTACTAACATTTTTAGCTCGACTATTCAAAGTAGGGAGAACTATTGTACTCATCAAAGTGTTGGCGACAGACTTTAGTTAAGTTTTTGTGTGCAAGTTAGTATCTATAAAACTAATGAAGAGAATGGGTCGAAACTTCAGACACTGACTTGACACATATTAGGAGGACAGTTTCTAAGGCCTATAACTCTAACATGGATTTTGAAAAAATTACGGCCATTTTTGAACTTTGAAAATTCTACATTATCCAGGCTTTTGTTTTACTGTCAAGCACTGAAAATAGTTGAGCTCACTGCTCTTCTTCTGTCCTTTAGATTGATATTATTTCCATGTAATTCATTAAATGCAACAGTTGAGGATGCTGACTAAATGTTAAGCTTTCATTATACATTTGAAATGAATGCATAAATAACAATATATTGGTATGATTGTTTGTAGGGTCGTCTGTTCTCGTATTCGGACACACACAGACACAGACTGGGCAGCAACTACCTACAAATCCCAGTGAACTGTCCTTATAATGCCAGGCTTAGAAACTACCAGAGGGATGGTCCACAGTGTGTCACAGATAACCAGGGTATGCAGTTAAAAATAATTTACTGTTTTACAATTGTTAAAAAAAGATAAAAGTTGTTGCAGAAGACTTTTTACTTTGATCTAGATGCCTTTTAAGTGGTAAAGATGCTATAATTTTTTTAAAATTTTTCAAAAGCTTTCAATTTTTGGTGTTTAAAAGGTTTTTCCGCATTTTGCCAATTAATACACTTTGTTTGGAAGTTAAAATACCACTTGCTTTACATTTTGCTACCTTAATGACAAATAATTACACATTCGTCACTATTTCTTTATATTCTCACATGTTATTAATCCAAATGTACAAATAAAAAGATCAAGATGATAAAACATGTGTACCCTTTTTACAGTATGAAAATTGTTTCATTTCTGAGGTTAAGATCTGCCTTTATGTATAACCATAAATCTCCTTGGTTTGAAATCAATCCAAATAAATTTTTTTTTTAAGATCTTGCCAATTTACTGGTATTGAATGCTATATATTAAACATATTTTGATTGACAGGTGGTGCTCCAAATTATTTCCCCAACAGTTTCAGCGGACCCCAGGATGACACTAAATACTTGGAGCACATGGACAACTTTAAGGATGGACAAGTTGGCAGATACAATACTGCAGATGATGATAACTTCACACAAGTTGGAACATTCTTCAACAAGGTCAGTGTTATTTCTTGATTTATAGTTTCAACTTGAGAAAAAGGTTAAGGTCACTGACCCATCTCTACTTTGTGTGTGTATTTGAGTTTATTTTTTCTATATAGGCGAGTCCTCAAGAGGAGAATTAGTTTTTTTAGCTCACCAGAGCCGAAGGCTCAGGGTGAGCTATTAGTATCAAAGGGGGATGCTCCGGCGTCCGTCGTCATGCGTCAACATTCGTCTTCTTCTCTGAAACTACTAAGCCGTTTTACTTCAAATTTGGTCTGTAGCATCCTTGTGACAGTCACACTTGAATTTGCTCATATCATTCCAAGTTAAAAATAGAAAAACCTTTAAACATCTTCTTCTACAGAACTATCACCAAACTTTGTCTGTAGCATTCTTGGGTAGTCTTTTATCAAGTTTGCTCATATTAATTTGATTGGCCCCTTTTAGGGGTCTCTAGGGCTAAAAATAGAAATAACCTTTAAATGTCTATTTTTACACAACTAATTGATGGAAGATCACCAAACTTTGTCTGTAGCATTTTTGGGTAGTCTTTTATCAAGTTTGCTCATATTAATTTGATTATCCCCTTTTACTGGTCTCTATAGCTAAAAATAGAAATACCTTTAAATGTCTATTTCTACAGAACTAATGGATGAATGATCACCAAACTTTGTCTGAAGCATTGTTGGGTAGTCTTTTATCAAGTTTGCTCATATTATTTTGATAGGCCCCTTTTAGGGGCTGCTTAAATTAAAAATAGATATACATTTAAACGTCTATTGCTACAGAACTAATTGATGGATGATTACCAAACTTTGTCTGTAACATTATTGGGTACTCTTTTATCAAGTTTGCTTATATTAATTTGATTGGCCCCTTTAAGGGGCCACTAAAGCTAAAAATAGAAAAAGCCACCGAACATCATTTCCTACTGAAATAATTGATAGATGATCACCGAACTTTGTAGCATTCTTAGGTAGTCTTTTATCAAGTTTGCTCATATTAATTTGATTAGCCCTGTTTAAGCTAAAGTTTAAATGCCTCAGGTCATGGCATTTCTTCAAATTATTGTTTAAACATATTATATGCTCAAATTTAATAGAATATATTGACATTCCAACACTGATAAGCAGTTGTTTCTGGTGAGCGACTCAGGGCCATCATGGCCCTCTTGTTTAATTTTTGGAGGATAATGCAAGATTCCCCAATTCCAGAAGCTTTTCCTGGTTTTTTAGCGTGGCAAGGATTTAAGCACTCATACATTGGACGTCGATTTAAAGTCTCATCCAAAAGACTGATGACAAGTAATTGGCTAGCCTGGGAATTGAACCCACAAATTGATTATAGGTTGTTTGTATAGCTGCATAGCTCATTAGTGGCTCTATTTTGTTGCCTGATTTTGTGTATAAAATGAAAGGGGCCACCTTAGGATCTTCAACAACCAATAATAGATATAGGAAAGTAAGAATATGACTTAACCTTTTCCCTGATATAAGCATGTTTCGACGGCTTTTTGCCCCCCCCCCCCTTTTTTTTGAGGCCTCAAACAGTGAAAAAGCGCCCTATTTAGGCCCCAAACACATTTTTTCGTTTGAGAAATGCTGTTAAAAAAAGTGACCACTTTTTCGGCGCGGCCCCCCATCAAAATGATACATCAGGGGGTTTCCAGAAGGGGGATGTGCCCCCGTCTGTTTGGGGGGTTTGAAAGGGGGCAGTAGCCCCCCTCATCACCATGAAAATTTTGGACATGTGACAGGCTAAAAATGGCCTCAGGTCGATCTTAAGGTGATGTGATACCAACCCTGAAAAGCCTTTTACTCTATCCCATTGCATTGATAAGTTGCAGCACTTTGAAATCAGTTTTGATGGAAAAAACAATGCAAAATAGTGATTTTTCGCAATTTTGAGACATCCTTCCATTGCCATGGTAACAGGAAATTTAAGATTGAGCATGTTGTTACAGAGGTTATGGTTCAGTCAACATTTGTGCCAAGTTTCATCAGTATTGAAGCATTTATTATAGTTTTATAGCAGTTGGAACTTGTTACAGGAGGCTTTTCAATGAAAACGGCCATTTTTAGCTCGACTATACGAAGTATATGGAGAGCTGTCCTACTCGCCCCGGCGTCGGCGTCCAGATTTTAGATTAAAGTTTTGGTGCAGTAAAATATTTTTCACTATAACTTTGTCATTTCTTAAGGTATCAACTTCAAACTTCAAATATATGTTCCTTATCATCAATCACATCTTATGTGACAAGGTTCATAACTCTAGCACCAATATTTTCAGATTTATCTCCCCTTAAACTTAGAATTTTCCTTAAAAAATACTATTTTTTACTGATACTTCTTTATTTCTTAAGGGATCAACCTCATACTTCAAATATATGTACGTTATCATCATCCCCATCTTATGTGACAAGGTTCATAACTCCAGCACCAATATTTTAAGATTTATCTCCCCTTGAACTTAGAATTTTCCTCAAAAAATTCTATTTCTTACTGTTTCTTCTTTATTTCTTAAGGGATCAACCTCATACTTCAAATATATTTACGTTATCATCATCCCCATCTTATGTGACAAGGTTCATAACTCTAGCACCAATATTTTCAGATTTATCTCCCTTTGAACTTAGAATTTTCCATACAAAATATTATTTTTTACTGTAACTTATTTATTTCTAAAGGGATCAACTTCATACTTCAAATATCTTTACGTTATCATCATCCACATCTTATGTGCCAAGGTTCATAACTCTAGCACCAATATTGCAAGAATTATCTCCCAATAAACTTAGATTTATTTACTAGAAAAATGTTATTTTTAGCTCACCTGTCACAAAGTGACAGGGTGAGCTTTTGTGATCGCTTTTCGTCCGGCGTCCGTCCGTCGTCCGTCCGTAAACTTTTGCTTTAAATGACATCTCCTCATAAACCACTGAGCCAATTTCATCCAAACTTCACAGGAATGTTCCTTTGGTGGTCACCTTTAAAAATTGTTCAAAGAATTTAATTCCATGCAGAACTCTGGTTGCCATGGCAACCGAAAGAAAAATCTTTAAATATCTTCTTTTAAACAACCCTAAGAGCTAGAGCTTAGATATTTGGCATGAAACATCTTCTAATGAGTGTCTACCAAGTTTGTTCAAATAAAAGCCCTGGGGTCAAAATTGGCCCCGCCCCAGGGGGTCATTGATTTTCCCTATATGCATATAGTAAAAACTTAAAAAAATCTTCTTTTAAAGAACTGTAAGAGCTAGAGCTTAGATATTTGGCATGAAACATCTTCTAGTGAATGTCTACCAAGTTTGTTCAAATAAAAGCCCTGGGGTCAAAATTGGCCCCGCCCCGGTGGTCATTGATTTTCCCTATATGCATATAGTAAAAACTTAAAAAATCTTCTTTTAAAGAACTGTTAGAGCTAGAGCTTAGATATTTGGCATGAAACATCTTCTAGTGAATGTCTACCAAGTTTGTTCAAATAAAAGCCCTGGGGTCAAAATTAACCCCGCCCCAGGTGGTCATTGATTTTCCCTATATGCATTTAGTAAAAACTTAAAAAATCTTCTTTTAAAGAACCCAAAGAGCTAGAGCTTAGATATTTAGCATGAAACATGTTCTAATGGGTGTCTTCCAAGTATGTTCAAATAAAAGCCCTGGGGTCAAAACTGGCCCGCCCCGGGGGTCATTGATTTTCCTTATATGTGTATAGCAAAAACTTAAAAATCTTCTTTGCAAAAACCCAAATAGCTAGAGTTTAGATATTAAGCATGAAACATCTTTAAGTAAATATCTACAAAGTTTGTTCAAATAAAAGCCCGGGGGTCAAAACTGGCCCTGCCCCAGGGGTGTAATTGTTTTTAACTATATGTGTATAGTAAAAACTTAAAAAATCTTCTTTTAAAAAACCCAATGAGCTAGAACTTAGATGTTTAGCAATTGAAACATCTTCTTATGGGTGTCTACCAAGTCTGTTAAAATAAACAAATAAAAGCCCTTGGGTAAAAATTGGCCGGGGGGGGGGGGGGGGCTATATACAGGTGAGCGACCTCAGGGCCATCATGGCCCTCTTGTTTATTTTAACTTTTTATTTTTAAAGGTATCTACCTCAAACTTCAAATACTTATTCCTTATCATCAATTATATTTTATGTGACAATGTTCATAACTCTTGAAGCAATATTTACAGATTTATCTCTGTTTGAACTTAGGATTTTCTTTAAGAAATATAATAACTTTTTATTTTTTAAGGTATCTACTTCAAACTTCAAATATATATTTCTTATCATTACACAAATGTTGTGTGGCAAGGTCCATAACTCTAGCATGACTATTTCTAGAATTATTCCCCTTGATCTTGGAATTTATGTTAACAAATGTTAGTTTTTACTATAACTTAATACATAATTATACATAATTGATTTTTCTTTCATAGTTTTGTCCTCCTTACTGCGTCCAGTATTTTATTAGTCGAGCTTCGCTGTCTCCTGTGACAGCTCTTGTTCACAATATGCTCATGGGGTAAAAGGTTAAACATGAAAATGACAAATGAATTAAGACAGAAAGCTATGTCTGATCTATAAAAAAAGTTCAGTCAACCAAATAACGTACGCAATTTGTAGAAATTTGGGAGAATTATTTGATTAATGCTGATGAGTCAAGTTGGTCTAGATTGGTCTAGATGTTTTTTTACTTTCCCTAATATTTTAAATATCAAGTTAGTAATATCCAATGAAATTTCGAATATTTAGTATGTTGAAATTTCTGTGTGTTATATTAAATTGGAAGTTTTCATCACTCATTATATACACAGGTGCTGTCAAAGGAGGAGAGGGAACGGCTCACAGAAAATATTGCTGGTCATATGAAAGATGCTCAAGAATTTATCCAGAAGAGGGCGGTCGGAAACTTCGCTAAAGCTGATCCAGAGTATGGTAGAATGATCCAGGAAAAACTGGACATGCACAAGAAAAAATCACAGGTTTGTAAAATATTATTGATTATTGTATTCATTTTTGAAATTTTTGAAATTCCACCATCACTGATTGCATTGGAATGAAAAAGAATTGTGAATAGTCACAATAGGAAAATTATTTAAATAATGGAAGTTAGTCACACGTATAATTAAAATTAATGGTTATGTAATATTTTGAACATATTTTTAGGGAAAGAATAAAAACAATTCATGAATCTATTTGTATTTCATTAATATTTCTGAAATGATAAAAAAAGTTCCGAGCAACCAATCAAGAAATTTTTAGTTGTCTTCGGAAAGGGACTCTGTATTATCAGTTTTCAGGAATGCCTTCTTTAAACAGAGCTAGCTTTGATAATTAGAATAGCTACCTGGACAAATAACAAAGTTATTTGATTTAAAAGCAAATTGGTGTTTCCGGCATAATTTTGAGGAAAGTATTGCAAAACTTTATTGATCTTCAAGAAAATCATTTATGTACCCTAAATTTTCTGGGTTATTTTTAGTGAAAATAAAGAAAAGTTTAGAAATAATTTTAATTTTTTTAGTGTTGTTTTGACTTAAGAACTCATCTGTAAAAGAAGCAAAACAAAGTGTATACGCAATTTAGCTTGTTTCTTAGTAGAGTATAACAATTAGAAGAAAAAACAAAAGATAAAATTTATAAATCTTAATAAAATTTCACATAATACTCTGAGAATGGTTAGAATATTTAACATTTAAGTTTTGCTTGTTGTGAATATGTTTGTTTAACTCTTGAATGTTTTGGCAACACTACAGCCTGCAGCCTAGGTTTGTATGGATAAATTTATTTTAGCAAAATATAAGCAGACAAAATATCTGAATAACAGACATAAATGCAATTTGTAGAGGGCGTGGATATTTTAGAACAACTTCTCATCAACATGTTGAGACTGGTTGTTATTCAATCAATACATATTTAAAAAATTTCCCTAAAAATGATTTATGGTTCCGTCCAGACTTAAAATGGATAGGTCCATTTTTAGATATTTAGGGTAGAAAGGGTTCAATATTGAAATCCCTAAAACTAGTATTGGACTGTTCAAAATAGGACAAATTCATTACGCCAGAAGGTTATGGTTAAATCCATTTAAAATTGTGAAATTTGTATATCAAGAGTATATTTAATTTAATTTCTTAGTTGTAATAAATTTTCAAGTACATAATTATATGTGTTTATATACTGTATAGCAAGAGAAGTTTTTACCAAAGTAATTTGCTTCAAATTAGCTTTAACTAGACTTGCTTTGAGCTAGGTACAGTAATGGCATGATACACACAAATATAAACATTTTTACTGTTTGATCTTTTAAACAAATTTAACAATCTTTTTCTCTTCTCTATACAGTAAAGACTGTTTCAGTGACCCCCTGTATATAGTGACATTCCATAGTTTGGTGCATCGAACAGTATTTACCATATAAATGGTCTGTATATAGCGACTCCATGTCTAGTCCGTACAATGACCATGATTTAGTGTCTCCCATTACGTTATGTAAGCCGTGAAAAGCAACTTTTGCAAGGGGAGTAACTCGAATGGGGTTACCAAAAAATTAAAAGTTTTTAAGAAATTAAAATTAAATTAAAAATATCTGAGGCATTATGGGGCTTTAAGAAAATAAGAAAGAGAAATAAAAAGATGAGGGAAGCAAGGCAAAAATATAAGTTAAGGACATAAGAAGGTGAATATTATGGTTTGGAAAACCAGAATGTATACATAAAAAGTTTAACTAAAGGTTTCAAACATATTAAACACCATTTTCTCCCAACAATTTTTAATAAATGTATATCAGTACATAATCCTAAACCTATTCATTTTTATTCTACTGTATGTATCTTATTGTAGAAAGTGTATCTTATTAGTAAAATTGAATTTAAAACAAAGTTTTTGTTTGTTTTGTTTTTACAAACAGATATAACAATATAAATTACATTTTTTAACAATATGTAACTTTTAAAAATCTTAACCAATTATACATGCAATTTTAATACTGTCTTGTTTTTATAAATGATATGTGGTATGTTTAATATATGTATAATATAAATGAAAAATATAATAAAAACCCTAAGTATGCTACTCTCCTGCTTTTCAACAAAATATTGGCAAAATATTTTCATATATTCAAATTCCTTAGAGACTGTTCACAGTGACTCCCTGTCTATAATGACCTCAAATTTTCTTTTCTCCCATTGACGGTCACTGTAAACAGTTTTTACTGTATATATAATATTTGTATCTCGCCATCTTATGAAAAGATAACAAAAAAGTTCATAACCAACCATGCGTTAAATTTAAATGCATTTAGTATTTGCATAGTCTATACTATAATAAAAATTAAGTGTTAAAAAATTTAAGTGGTTTCAGTCAAAATCTTGTACTGTGTACAAATTATTTGAAGTTATTTTTTATGTCATAAGATAAAGAAATTTTTGTCTTCAGTCATAAGGTATAGACAGTTTTTAGATTTACTTTTTTGATTTGTCCATTGGTGACTGGCCTTTAGATAAGAAATAATCAACATTTAATACGATACACCCTGTATAATGCTGCATGCAGGGCTCAAATGAGACTGAATGCATTTACAATGTTTCAACATGTCTCTCTATTTTTTCTTGCAGAAGTCAGGCGGAACTATGGCACAGTTGTAGACATATGACAGACATCAATTAATGACTTTTTAAAAAACAATGTGATAATTTGGATTTTTGTAAATTTAAAAATCTAAAAACCTGGTGAAAAAATCTTTGTGGTCAGAGATGTTATTTATTACTTCAAAGTAACTAGTGTTTATAACATAAAAACTCTGGAAATCACGCAGTTGTGATAGTGTAGAAATAATCTTATATGAAAAATACTTTTTAAAGATTTTTTTTGGTGAAAGTAAAACGAGAATGTACAAAGAAACCATCACAGATTGTATACAATTATGATATTTTACATAATTATGTAAGTGATTTTTGGTTTATACTTATATAAATGTTAAGGTTGGTGAGCATAGTATTATAACTTGTGTCAAAATATCACAAAGGTATTTGAGGTTGTTTCATTTTCAGTATAAAACAATTGTTTTTGCTGTTGTAATTAAGATTATATGATTTATTTTGATTATATACACAGGACAATTATCCACAGATGTAAATATTTTTTATAAAGGATGGCTGCTTCTGATAGTACTTGAAGCTGTATATACATATATATATATAAATATATATAATATAGGATATTAGGGAATTGCCAAGAAGTGGTATAAACCGCCAAGACATGGTATAAACCGCCAAGAAATTGGTATGAACAGCCAAGAATTGGTATAAATGGCCAAAATTTGGTATAAACAGTTTCTTTTCAATTAAATAATATTTGAAATAACCAAACATTTCCAGTGTAACTTATGAATTTTCAGTTCTGAATGATACCATGAACTTACCTCAAACACTTCTATACTGGTCACCTTTGTTAGTTAGAGGCAAATTTGTTATTATATTTACATTGATTTACAAACCCCTGCTTGTTATGCTGATGATATGATTTTATACATTGTATCTGTTTTGTTATTCGGAAATCAGTTGACATTGTTATCAATTCCTGTATTTTAAAGAATCATGAAAATATTTTCATCATTGACATAATCATGCTATAATTAATAAATGGAAAATTAAACTGTTATGTTTTGTTTTGTTATATATGTGGTAAAGATATCACATTAAAAGCAAGGTTCTTTTTGTTGCAAGAGATAACATCAAGAAAGATGGGTAGATGTAATCAGTTTCAAATTCACCTGTTGACACCTTATCCTGGTTGGTTTAAACAATATTTATTTTTATTACATGCTTTTCGGTGGTTTATAGAAATATATCAGTGATATAAAACTGGTAATTTCACTGTTTTAAACTGTTTTGAATTTAAGCCCCTTACAGTGTTTCAGTGAAATACCAGCGTGCACAGTACTGGGAACCAACTTAATGACGTGACGTTGTAAAAGACGTCATGTTGTATTATTATTTGGAGTGCTTTTAATTTGCATTAGGTTTAATGTCTTTTTAAAAATATAATAAAAAGAAAATTTGTTTAGTTCAGTGTAAGATCGAAATATATTTCACCTTGTGAACACCAAAAGTTCATATTTCACTTGTGGCTTTGCCACTCGTGAAATATACCTTTGATGCTCACTCAGTGAAATATATTCTGATCTAACACTGAATTAAACAAATATTCTCTATGTATTTCATGCTTTCCAGTGTTTTACTGTAATATATCAGATGATTATATTCTGATAAACCACTAGTGAAATTTATAAAATATAATTTTCACTGTAGCCGGATTATATCTGAATGAGCATGAAAAGTATATCAAAACTAAATGATATAAATGCCGTCAAACATAAATTTTGCTTCTTTAGAAAATGAACATGTTAAAAATGTAACAAAATAAGAGCAATTTAACAGAACTATATTTCAAAAGTGATGATGAGACGCCAATATGTGATGACGTCACAAATGAGAATGCGCGATGTTAAGCAGAAAAATCAGTTAAAATACTTAAAATCACTTAAAAAGCATAAAAAATAAAAAGAAAATTTATTTGTTTTACATATAAGATTTAAATATATTTCATTAGTGAACACCAGCTGTTCTATTTTCACTTGTGGCTATGCTATATTGCATCTGGTGTTCACCAAGTGAAATATATTTCAATCTTACATGCAAGACAAACAGTTATCTTCTATATTCTTCATTTTTTCAAATAAAATCTTGATACATAAATTACATCCAGGTTGATATTTCTTTTCCCTAAAACTTTGTAATGGACAGTTCCAAATGCAGAACTGGTCAAGTCCATTGCTTTGTTTTTGTTTGTTTTGGGTTTTATGTCGCATCTACTCAGTATAGGTCATACCGCAACGTTCCAGCTTTTACTGGTGGAGGAAGACCTCAGGTGCCCTTCCATGCATTAAATCAGGCATGAACGGGCACCTGAGTAGAACCACCAACGTTCCGTAAGCTAGTTGGATAGCTTCTTCACATGAAAGAATCCAAAGTCCCTGTCGGGATTCGAACCCGCAGCGGTGAGGGGCAAGTGGTTTGAAGTCAACGACCATAACCACTTGGCCACAGACGCCCCCAAGTCAATTGCATGGGTAAAGTGCTGTCCAAGATAAAATGTCTAAAATTTAAAATAAGAGGAAGTTCACAAATACAGTCTTCATTCTTTTTATTTCTTAAATGAAAGTGTTCTTACAACTTAGTCTTAATTTAAGAAATAGATCTCGATTTTAAGTGATCTATGATATAATATAGCACGGTATAGAGTTCAGATGCACAGTAATATAATCATGAGGACCGTAGTAGTATAATACTGGATTAAAACAGCCTACATGTATATTGTGACATTTTATAAAGCTACATGCCTCCAGATGAGCCAAACTATTTCAAGAAAACCTAAAGTACTAAAATTTTAAGAAAAGTAAAAAGATTCAAGTGATAATTTACATATTGTATGCACTTAATGACTGATTTTGCAGTATTTATTACCTTATTTTTACTGCTCGTCTAAGGCCTGTTTTTGCATATTCTGATATTTTTAGTAATTTTTCTGGATTTAAAGTGTGGTTTGCAAAGTGTAAATAACTTTGTAGACTTGACATTATCTTAACTTTTTAAATACATTACAAAAATATGATAATTAGAATGAATCATGAATCTGGAGGTATGTTTCTTTAATATTAATTAAAAGATGGTTTGGGTCAGAATTACATAAACAAATAGTCATTGTAATATTTTATTGCACTTTTTTTATGATACAATCTGGCATGGCAATAGGACAAATAAATATTGAACTACAAGCATATAACATTCTATAATACATACAGCTGTTAGTTTAGATAATATTATACTGTTTAATTGCAAATAACAAATCTATGTCTATGATCCAATAAAGCAATTAATAGTTCTATAGTATTTAAACCTATTCAATAAAAACTGTTTTATTAACCCTTATTCTGCTAGAACCAAAGGTGATTAGCCTTTGCAACCAGTTTAAAGCCAGGTCAGTCTGCATTTCTTAGCCTGGGTTCCAGTCTGTTGATTTTTATATGTGCTTCTGTTCGACATTGATATTATCAAAATCATGAACGTGTATGAAATAGAGCATATGTTATGAATAAGCAAAAAATATCAACGCCTGAATCCCAGGCTATGCATTTATGTGCACTCTGACAAAGATCCAAGTATTGAAGGCTTAGTGTTTTAAGATGTCCATTCGGATGTACCTTTCCAATGTTTATAGTTCTATGCAAATTCACTGAATGGCTATCCTATTGTTACTCCGAGATAATACATTATCACTGCCTGACCTGGTTTACCTCAGGGATAATACATTATCACTGCCTGACATGGTTTACACAAAAGAACACATGATTTTGTTTGTGATGCTGTTTGTGACCAATTGACCTAGCATTGAACAGAAAAGGCAGGGCTTAATTTTTCACTGCTAAAAACTGGAGAGGTCCAATATAATGTGTTCCTTCTACTAATAGGAACAAAGGTGATTGTTTTGTTGTATTTCAAGTCACAATTATACTGTACATTGTCATTTGATGACTTCCAAACTTTTCTGATGGAGGAAGATCTCAGGTGTCCTCCCCTTCATACACTGTTTCAGACATAATTGGGCACCTGTGCAAAACAAATGACCTTTTGTTAACTAGCTTACAGAAAAAAGAATAACACAAAAACTAAAGCTGTCATATTTACATTAAAACAAAGCTATGTACAGAAAAACACAATATAATAATAAATCACAACAATTTTCTGACAATGGTCCTTGGAGATCATATAAACAAAAAAAATTGGATTAACAAAATATTTATAAAATAAAATGAAAACATTCCATAATTAATATATGTATATCTACCTAATCCAACATCATATTGTGAGTCTGACAGATCCTTACATTTAACATGACCCAAAACTCGTCAGTAAGGTTTCATGTATAGAACACTTTCAGAACTTTATGACATAAAACATTCATGCAAAACCTTACAGTAACAGAAATTTTCAATGTTCACAAAGGGATTTATTCAGGTAATTTCAAGCTATAATTTTAATTTTTGAACAGTGGCAATAATTATGGTCCAAAAGACATGCATGAAGTTTCAGGAGATTACCTATATTACAAAAAAAATAAATAAGAAAATCCAAAATGCTACTAGAACAGCCCTTATATTCTTCAAAATAGCGAAACAGCTAAACTAAGTAGAACTCCGCGAGTCGGATGTGTTTCGCCTTGTGAACAATATAGTTTAGGAGAAATGGCCAGGACAAAAACGAAATAAGAAAACTAACGAGGGGCAATAGCTCAAAAAATAATAAGTGCAGAGCAGCAGTTCTATGCACTGCACTTCTTATCAATAAGATCTATCATTCTATGAAGTTTCAAGTCCATATCTTTTATAATTTATGAGAAATGGCCTGGACAAAAGTAAAATATGAAAATATATAAAGGGTAATAACTCGAAAATAAGAAATGCAGAGTACCAGTTCTTGTACACTGCACTTTTTCTTAATGAGATATATCATCCTATGAAGTTTCATGTCTATAGCTTTCATACTTGAGGAGAAATGGCCTGGACAAAAATAAAGTAAGAAAATTAACAAAGGGCAATAACTCTAAAAAATAAGAAATGCAGGGTACCGGTTCTTGTGCACTACACTTCTTCTTAATGAGATCTATCATCCTATTTCAAGTACATAGCTGTTATACATTAGGAGAAATGGCCCGGACAAAAATAAAGTATGAAAATTAACAAAGGGAAATAACTCAAAAATCAGGAAGTGCAGAGTACCGATTCTTGTGCACTGCACTTCTTTTTAATGAGATCTATCAGCGTATGAAGTTTCAAGTCCATAGCTGTTATACATTAGGAGAAATGGCCCGGACAAAATTAAAGTATGAAAATTTATAAAGGGAAATAACTCAAAAATTAAGAAGTGCAGAGTACCGGTCCTTGTGCACTGCACTTCGTGTTATTGAAAGAAGCATGCATACCAAGTTTGAAGTCAATCCGACTTAAAGTGACTGAGTTATGCTCTGGACAAGCTTTAGGGGACGCCGACGCCAACAACGCCGCCGTCAACAAAAGTAATCCCTATATGTCGCCTTTTCAAGGCGACACAAAAATGGGAAAAGCTTTGAAAAGTTATTCTTAGGTAAAATAGTTTCAGAAATCTACAATACTATTGTATTATTTCTGTGCCTTGATATTATAAAGCAAATAATTAAAATTCATACAATCCTTTGATGCAAACAATCCTATTTTGTTTAACAATGTAAAATGAAAAAGAAATTTAATAATTACAAAAAAAAAAATAAAAAAAAAGAAATAAAAAAGAAATGCATGAATCTGAACACACATTTGGTCCTAGGTAAAACAATAAAATTAGCTGAACTCAACAAAAGAACTTCATACCCTGCAAAAAATGCCCCTTATGTATTGGTCAAGATTATTGTAAATTACACTGCAATAAAAATTAATATTCAGCATAATATGGAGAAATGTTTATCAAAAAAATTACAATAACAAACCATAACAACAGCTGTCGATATGACAGCAAGCTAAACTATTTTTAGTGCTTGATAGTAAATATCAGACTGGATAATGTGGAAAACTATTTTTAGTAAAACATGAGCCTGGGTAATGTAGAAATTTTCTAAGTTTCAAAAAGGGCCATAACTTTATCAAAATCCATGTTTGGATAGTGACCTCCTATTTTGCTCTCAAACAAGTGTGTGAAAGTTTCAACCCATTTTGTTAGGTAGTTTTTGAGATACCAACTTGTACACAGAAACTTAACCAAAGTGTGGCCTCAACACCTGGGTGAGTACAATAGCAATGCTCTTTGAATAGTCATGCTAAAGTGAGAGAAACAGAAGTTTAGACTTCTATAAATTCCAAAATTTCAAACTTATTTTACCTTAGCTAAATACTACTTCCTGACAGCTGGCACCAATAATAATGTTTAACATGTATATATATTACACTGGCAGAGTGTTTTTTAAATATTCCATATCAAAATTTTGTAAGCATACATTTGTATGTTATTTGAACAAACTTTTAACCATATAATATAATTTTGACAATTAAAACTGTGATGAAATACCCTTGTAAAAACAGAATAATATGTCTTATGATCACAAGAAAAAATATATTTAATAGTTCTAGTATATAACAAAACTAATGGTCTAAAAAATATAACAGTTGATTACCTTAATCTTCCTTATCATCTTGTGTCTAAGACATTGTAGAATTAGAATCATACAGAAAAATAAAATGTTGTGCAATATTAAGTAATGTCATGCTATTTGGCACCATAAAATGAACCTTGCTTCTGATCCTGACTAAAATAAATTCGAAGAATGACACACAACACATAAAAATGACCATGTGTCATTAGATACCAGGAAAAAAATAAATCAAAGTAATGGATAAAAAATATCATACTTAATGAAAGGATTTCATTGTTTTGTAATGACCTTTTTTAATTAACTCTAGTACATCATTTAATAACCATTCTACTGACAAACTTACAAGTATGGCTTGAGGTAAAAACTAGAAATGTGTCCATAGGACACGGATGCCCCCACACGCCACTGTTCTGTCAATCTTATGACTCTAGGTCAAATATTTTTTGGACTACATGTGCCACAAGTTGAAAACTAAAAATCAACAAAGGGCCATAATTCTGTTAAATTTGGTCGCAGCAAAAATTCCTACCTTTACTACCATCTACTTAGTATATAATGAAAAAATCAACAAAGGGCCATAATTCTGTTAAATTTGGTTGCAGCAAAAATTCCTTCCTTTACTGCCATCTACACATTAAGGTTGTTCATCCTTGGAAGTTTAAGCAAAATCTGCCATCCAGTTTAAGAGGAGTTGCATTCACAAAATTTCTACATAGTATATAGTGAAAAAATCAACAAAGGGCCATAATTCTGTAAAATTTGGTCACAGCGAAAATTCATTCCTTTACTACCATCTTCACCTTAAGGTTGTTCATCCCTGTTAGTTTAAGCAAAATCTGCCATGCGGTTTAAGAGGAGTTGCTTTCACAAAATTTCTACATAGTATATAGTAAAAAAATCAACAAAGGGCCATAATTCTGTTAAATTTGGTCGCAGCGAAAATTCCTTCCTTTACTACCATCTACACATTAAGGTTGTTCATCCCTGGAAGTTTAAGCAAAATCTGCCATGCGGTTTAAGAGGAGTATTGTTCACAAAATTTCTACATAGTATCTAGTGAAAAAATCAACAAACGGCCATAATTCTGTTAAATTTGGTCGCAGCAAAAATTCCTTCCTTTACTGCCATCTACACATTAAGGTTGTTCATCCCTGTAAGTTTAAGCAAAATCTAACATGCGGTTTAAGAGGAGTTGCTTTCACAAAATTTCTACATAGTATCTAGTGAAAAAATCAACAAAGGGCCGGACGGACTGACGGACGGACGGACAAGTGCAACGCTATATGCTCCCACATTGTGGGGGCATAAAAAAAATCAAATAAACAGCCAACTTTTTTACCATCAACTACAAAGGCTATAAGTTTATTTTAAAACAAAAAAGCAATTCCACACATAATACCACAAAAGAAGCCATTTAGTATTTAAAAAAATACATGAATTAGAAATTGCCCAAAATTCGAATAAAAGGGATGAAAAAGATCTACAAATTTCTCTGGCTATAACTGAGAAAAGCTCACTCATTTTTCTAGGAACACAATATTACTCCACAATTTGTGTTAAAAGACAATCTCTCAAATACATGACATGGGAATTTTTTTTTCATATGAAATCATCTGAGTAATAATCAGCTGTTTATGGTCTATGATAAAATATCTTAAAAATGCTGTCCCTATAAACTGATACACTGTATCATGAGTCCACCTTCAGCTCCTGTGCCGAGGGTTGAACATTAATGAAGTTTTTGAGTCTGTATACAACTGAGCTACACACCAGTATCCAGCAAGTTACCCCTATACCTCCTGAAACATTAAAATAATACACCATCAACCAAATGGTCCAGTAAACAATGCTGATTAAAACAAATGAACAGGCTGTTTTCCTCTTTACTGACAAATCTTGCCACTTGCCCCTCACCGCTGTGGGTTCGAATCCCGACAGGGACTTTGGATTCTTACATGTGAGGAAGCTTTCCAGCTAGCTTAAGGAACGTCGTAGGTTCTACTCAGGTGCCCATTCATGCCTGAAATAATGCACGGAATGGCACCTGAGGTCTTCCTCCATCAGTAAAGCTGGAACGTCGCGATATGACCTATACTGTGTTGATGTGATGTAAAACCCAAAAGAAAAAAAAAAAAAAAAGACAAATCTTAATTTCAAAGTGGGCACTAGGGAAGAACAATGTATAGCAAGAACTTTCTGTACGTTTCTTTAAAGAAAATAAAGCTATATAATCGCAATCTGGATTGTAAAATTACTGTTTATATTTTGATTAAAAACAATATGGAGTACATAGAATAAAAGAAATTTATCAGTATATTTTATATAAAGCAAGTGGGGCATCCATGAAATCATTGCCAAACATACTAAAAAAGCAACAAAATTTTTGTTTTAGAATATCTTATTCTGATTACATATACAATATCTAGTGAATTACATAGACATTCTACATGATGTATGTTACAAAACTTTCAAGAAACAGTCATATGGGTATGAAAACAATATAAATAAACTCAAAACTATCTTTAAATTGTTCTAAAATATTTCATTAGATATTGCTTTATACACTTTAATTAATAAATTTTGTCTTAAATGTTAAAATAAGTGCTGTTATTGTACATGTACATGTATTACATAAATTTGACTTTTAAATATAAAATAAGAAATGAATAATGATTAATTTAAAATTAAATCAAACAAAACTCGACCTTATGATATCTAGACCAATGGTTTATGTTAAAAAATTAAATTGTACAATATACCTGAAACTCCAGTAGGAAATGATATTAATCTATTTATAGGATAAAACCACTCCTCAGGTAACATGTATAGTGGATCATTCTTGTAGTAAATAATCACAGATATCATTACTATACCCTGAAATATAGAAAATAATACATCTATAACTACAACATACATTGTATTATAGAAATTGTTATAACATCTTGTTTAACTTAGATTTTCTTACTAAATGACAATACATCACTCTGCTACCTTATTAATATTTTGTAGTTTTTGCATTCTCTGTTGCCCGATAGCTTCTATACACAAATGAATTGCCCCATACAAGTATAGTGACTAGAATCTCTCTTGAACTCTCCATTCATGAATCATATAAGGAAACCAGTTTTGACCCCATGCTGGGTACAGAATATTATCCTGATAATGAAATGAAATTCATCATTGTATACCAGCAGAAAAATCATCAACAAAAGATTTACTTACATGTAGAACATTGATCAAAATCTTCACACCCATTGAGAACATTGTAATCTTCTGTGACCTTGAAGAGCCTGAAAACAGAACCTATACAAATGTAGGTCAATTTCAGGAACAAGTGACAATCAATTCTCAAGATCATCTTTTTAATGGTACAATATGCTAAACTTGTAAGTAAGGCCCCCACGGTTACACGTTTAAATGATTACGTTTCGATTTTCATCCGTGAACGTTTACGTTATTTTTACCGTTTAATTGAAATGACCATATTGTCTTACAAAATATATTTATCATTGCCTGCGATCATGAATTCTATCAATTCTTAATATTCATTTATTCCAAAGTAAAAAAACTAAAAATGGGTGTTTACAACCCTTCAGACAGCATTACCGTGCAATAATCGCTTGTGACATAATACATTTTTGTAAAGTTGATTTTCCTGTGATCTAGCAAATGAACGAAATGGGGATACAATGCAGAAAATGTGTGCGGACTCAATCGAACATTATTTATTTGTACATGTATTAAAAAAGAAAGTAGAGTCATCATTTGGCGACTCAAATACATGGAAGAAGTACGGCATCGTTTCGGTTCTTAACAATCGTGTAAACGTTTACAAAAAATTGTAAACGTGGGAGCCTTACTTGTAAGTCATCTTAGCAAATCTGTAAACATTGTAGTATTTATGTAAATTAAACAAATAAAAAACAAGCTTGAAAATTCAGAGAAACTCTCTTTTTCAAATTCACTGCTAAATCAACACAAAATTGTATGATTATTATTGCATATATGATTTATAGCTTTTAAGAATCAGGCCATTTTGCTATAATCACAAGAAAAGTCCCAACTCCAATCCAAAATATACACAGGGGTTTTTCTCTGATATGCAAGAAATATACAGTTTGAAGTTACATGTGGTGAAAACATCAAGAAAGTTAAACTAACAATAATGTAAACCAACAATGAATTCACTGATGTTGTGTGCTTGAAGTACTAGCTATAAATACAGTATGTAAGTACTGTTGCTCAATGTTTCATGCAAACTTCAGTGTTCAATGACTGTACATGTCTCTATCTGAATAATACTTCTCCTCTTTGTCAGTCGTGAGTTTCATATTTTCGTTTTCTATACCATTTTCAGTAAAAACTTGCTATTGAGACCACTGAAAGGCTTCGCATATCTGGTTTTAATAGTAGATTGTATAAGAAGTAATTCAGCCAACATCCAATCAACCCTCACAATAGTAGTTTATCAACATTTCAAATTTCCAAAATGCTGTATTTTTCCATTTCAATTTAGGCCATTCTTACCAAAACAGCATGAAAAAGCCCTGAAAACTTTATGTTCCTTGTTTTAAAAAAAAAAAATTTCATTCCTACCCATTTTCTTCACTTGATCCACCAACCGGTCAATCTTCCTCTGTAGTTTCATATACTTGGCAAACTCATCTGACATACTGACAGCTCCTTGCTCTGCTTTCAGGTCTCTCACCTGTTGTCTCAAATTTAACTCTTCATCTGTCAGATGGATGAAATAACCACCAATCTGTAAGTCAAGAAAAAGTTATAAGTATTGGTAATATAATCATCACTAGTCTGGGGCGAATTGTCACTTAAGTGGGGTGAATCGTCAGTAGGGGGCGAATAATGTTATCAATTCTTAGTATTATACCAGTATACTGTGCTCCTTTTAATTCACGATACTTTACCCTTTGAAACAAGAAGGAAAACAAACAATGAAAATATGCCATAATGGTACAAACAATTGTCATATTAAACTGTAACATTTAGGTATTTTCTGCTGTATGACAAAAGGAAACAACAACTTATTCAATCAAAATCAGATTCAATGGGTCAGACATAGAACATGGGTCTGCAAATGACAAAACAGTATGTCATCATTTAAATCGCAATATTGAATAAATGGTGTAGGTTTTTTAAGGTTTCAGTTAAAATTACAATGTTAATTTGCTCAATTTTAATTATTAAAACTATCTTTACTTTGTAACTCAAAATTTATTTTTCAAACAAGCAAGAATGTTTATGCACACATATCAATGGACTATTGTGGCTTTGCAGAAATGAGTAAAATGCTGTTCTGATTTACGTAAAAAATCTATCGATTTAAAATATTTTACATAAAATTTTTTCTTCTTTGGGTGTATCATGACTAAAATATGTCAATTTTGACCACAGCATGTGTTTTTGTTGTTTTGTTGTCAAAAATAAAGTGATAAGGTTAAACAATGTTTCATTATTGGTTTTTAATTGGAGTTCATATGATTTGTAAATTATCTATTTGTGGAACAAATATTTTGAGCTGTATTGTACATAAAGTTGTGTGAGACCGTCATTTGAAGTGTCTTGTGTCAGAGATCCGCTTCAGGCTTCTGCAACATGGAAACAAACTTGAAAATTGATGATTTTTGGGAAAAAACTAGTAAATTTAATGTTTTTTCTCTGGATTTTACGATAATTTCTACAGTTATTTTGTTTTTTATCTGTTTTTGTCGCATTTCTTTTGTTATTTTTGCCCGAGATGCTTAATAGACAAGTTTTCGGATATTGACGGAAGTGACGAGCGTCGCCTTCATCCGTTTTAATTATTCCACGATAATACGAGAAACCACGATAATACGAGAAACAGGGATACTGCTGTGTCATCTGCAGAGTCGTACTTTAGAGAGTTTAACAAAGTCTGGAAAGTTTACATAACTAAGAAATAAGAGAGGTCCTAGGATAGAACCCTGTGGGACACTTGAAGACACTGGGATAGAAGTAGACGTGGAGCCATATACTACTACTGACAGTGACATATTGTCTAAGACTTAAACCTTGCATGGAGCTAAATACATGTATATCTGTGATCCTTGTAAGATTTAATATGCCTGAATGTACATGTACTTTTTGTTCAGTTGTATTTTTCAAGAATATGACTTAAGTTTCTGGCACAAACGAATCAGTTGGATACGACTTAGGAAAAGTATTTAAAGGGGTTTTAAATTAAATGAACATATTTAGCCAAAATAATGCAACATCCGAAAATATGTAAACTAGCATCGCTTCTTTTTTTACAAAGTTCAATCAAAATATAAAATCATACAACACTTCATACTTACACTTCTTGATATCTTAGATGAATATGAAGGCAGATAAGAGAACAAGATCACCAGAAGGAGTATAAATAGCATTACAAACATCTTGCCCTTTTATCGTTTCGTTTCGTTTCGTTCAAAGCCTTGATAATGGCCGTGTTGTCACTCCGGTATTTACAGCTAAACTCTGGTATTTCCGATTACGGTAAAAACTCTCAAGTAGGGTTACAATATAAAAAAAAAAAAAAAAAAAAAAAAAAAAAAAAATTAAAATCTTTTGGATGATTTGACAAATTCATTTGCAATGTTTGACAACTCTTGTCTGTGGTCTTTGAATTGGTCTTCTTGTATGTCTGACAGCAACAGTTCTGTTGTAAATACACTAATTCCAGTCTTTAGGAATATTTCTTTCTTCAGGTTTTCTCTTGATGTCTCGTACAGGGTACAGTCCTCTATAAAATGTGTAACTGTCTCCACTTGTCCACAATTACATAGACTTGTGTTTTTAGCCCCAATCTTGTTCAAATAATCATTGAGACAATATCCACTTTGTAGTTGCAATAACTGTCTTTGGTTGCTCAAGCCATGGAAATTAATTTTTTTGGGTTGGACTTGAGGCTTGAGTCCATAGAGATGCCTGCCAGTTTCAACAATTTCCCACCTTCTCTGCCATTTAATGCGGACTGATTCTCTCGCTGAATGGCGAATGTCACTTTGACTTGTTACAATGAGTAAATCTTCTGTTGCCATTTCCTCAGCTTCTTTTGCTGCTTCTTTTGCAAGTCTGTCAGCAATATCATTCCCTTTTATGCCAGCATGACCAGGAGTCCAATCAAAATAAACAGTAACATCAGCTAATTCAAGCTCTTTCCTCAACTGGAGTATCTCTGTTGACAGGAATTTGTGTGTCTTATTTTCCCATCCAAGATCAATAATTCCAACAGCTGACTGACTATCACTAAGTATTTTTATCTTTTTTATTTCAAATCTTCCAATCTCAGTAAGTAGGGCTTGAAGTGTTATTTTAATGGCAACCAGTTCTCCTACTAGAATTGATGATAATTTTGATACTGGTTGTTTCAGTTCTATAACTTCTGTGTTTGGAAGAAGAATGCAGGCTCCAGCACCACATGGACCTGGATTTCCTCTACAGGAACCATCAGTAAATGCTACAGCTGTTTTGGTATCTACATCAGATAGAAGTGATGAGATGTGTTGTCTTGCATCTTCTTCTTGTTTTAGAGTTCTTGATTTGGAAGATCCTAGATTGTTCCAGTAATCTGGTCTGGTTCTAGATGGTTGCAGATATTCAAGGTATGAAAACTCTGGTTCAATACTGTTCAGTGAAATGGTGGTTAATGATTTCATGTCCTCTATCTGTGTGAGCATGCAAAAGAATGGAGATTGGAATTTTTCTCTGACTTTTCCGTATCTATCTTGACAGCTTTTTAAACTTTTTGCTATGTTTTGCCTAATATCTTTTGCCATTATTTTCCCGCATTCTCGAACACTCAGTTCTTCTCGCCTCAAATCAAGTGGAAGAACTCCAGCCAATACTTCAACTGCATCTTTACTGGCTGTGTTGTGCAATCCAAGGCAGTAAGCTAAACCTTTCCTTTGTATCTTGTCCAGGGGCTGACAGTTGGCAATCTGCCAAATAGGGACTGCATACTCCAATTGAGGTAGAACCAAGCTTGTATAAAGATTTATCATATTTTTAACACTGATCTTCTCTGTTTTGGCTACTGACATCAAGGAAGCCAATGCTTTAGTGCCTCTTCTTTCAGTGTATTCTATATGTTCTTTGAATGACAATTCAGAATCTAAAATAACACCTAAAATTTTTGATTTATCTTTCTGTTGCAATGCTTTCTTGTTTAAGCAGATCTCTATTTGACCTAAGTTTTCTTTTTTCCTATTAAAGATGGTATATTCAGTTTTATCCAAATTTAATTTCATTCTCCATTTCTCTGTCCATGTGTTAATTGTTACTAGGTCTGTATTGATTATTTTTTCTAGATCATGTATATCATTTCCAGACATCCAAATAGTCCCATCATCTGCAAATTTGATACTATTGCTTTTTATGTTTTGGAATATATCAGTTAGGTAGAGGTTGAACAAAAGAGGGGAGAGCACTGAGCCTTGTGGTAATCCAACAGAAGTTTGGAAGGTATCTCCCATTTCACATGCTACTACACATCTTGCTGATCTTCCAGTTAAGAAGTTGGACAACCATTGCCACATTTTCCCACTTATTCCCAATCTTTGTAGCTTAACAAGCATACCATCCCTCCATACACTGTCAAAGGCCTTCTCCAAATCTAGGAATACTGCTAGTGTGTGCTTTTTTTCATTAAATCCATCAAAGATACTCTGCACCAGTCTTAACAGGGCTTGTGTAGTGCTGTGATATTTCCTAAAACCTTCTTGTTCTTCGTCTATGATGTTCTTGTGTTCTGAGTATGCATATAATCTGGCATATACTATTTTCTCCATACATTTACCAAGGACACTTGTCAAGCTTATAGGTCTGTAGGATCCTGACTTATAATAGGACTCTTTTCCATGTTTCTTTAAGAATTTCACTGTTGCTGTTTTCCAGGCCTGTGGAAGAATACTGGTATCCCAGGAGTGTTGAAAAATATATGTGATGGCTTCAAGAAGGTGGTTATTTGAGTATAAAAGTAGCTCTGTGTATATTTTATCTGGTCCAGGTGCTTTATTTTTCTTTAAATGCTGGATAGCTGCCTCTACCTCTTGAATTGTAATAGATCTATTAAGGAAACTTTGACTTTCATCTTCTTCTGTATCATGATGTTTACTTTGTCTGATGTTAAACAATTCTTCTTCAATATGTTTCTTGAAATCTTCATCAAAAGTGACATTTTGTAGATGTTTATCACTGAAAAAGGTCTCTTCTAGCAGTTTTGCCTTTTCTTTTCTTTCAAAAATCACATCACCATTACTGTTAACAAGGGGGAGTATAGTATCTACATCTTCTACTTGATAGGATGTTAAACTCTTAAAGTACTTCCATTTCTCTTTTGGAGTATTACACATATTTATGTTTTCACACAGCATATCAGCCCATTCATCTTTAGCTTTTTCAATTTCCTCTTCATATTTTTGCTCACATTCTTTCAATTTTATTAAATTTCTGGGAGTTTGTCTTTGCTTGAAAACTTTTTTTAATTTATTTAGCTCTGTTTTTATAATTTTGACTTCTTCGTTGATCCAGGGTTGGTGCACTCTCCTGTTGCTATATTTCACAATTTTTTTGGGTACAGCTTCAGCCATACAATTATGAAAAATTTCTAGAAAACATGAGTATATATCTTCAGTGTTTAAATTTTGAAAATTTTCAGATTTCCATGAGGAAAAACTCGCTTTAGTGCTTGCCTGCCATTTGAGGATGTCCATTTCTTTGATACAAAAGATTTCTTTTTCCACAGGTCTCTGATTACAGTAGTCATCTATGTCCAAAAAAACTGCTATATGGTCTGATCTAACATTTTCTTGATTTAAGGTTTGACACAGTCTAATATCTTTGTTTAAATGTGGCTTAAACATTTAAATTTTAATTCAGAACTGGCACAGTCTAAAACGCAGACGCATTAACAAATTATAAAAAACGCGGATAGGGGTAAAACGAGGACAAGTGACAAACGATGTTATTTGTTTATGTAATAGATATGTTATAGAATAATGCACGGTTCGAGTCCATATGCATAGACCGATAATCCTGAGTGATAAATTACAAAGTATTTAGATGTTTAGTCCCATATTATTTCAATTTATTTGTACAATATTGCATGAAGAATTAATAGATCTACAATAGATCGATCAGTGTCTATTTCCACTCTAACATCAAAAGAGAATTGATAAAAATATGTTGAAATACATTGAGCATAGACGTCATTTGTTTATTGACGTCATATCTGGCGTCATATGACGTGTACGCAATATACCGTGTAATATTTAATGCACTTGACAGCCCTATCGGTTTGATAGGGGGATATTGTGACGACAACGTGTTAGAATTATGTTTTTAAGAATCTTTAAACTGAATTCAAAAACTTATAAGTAGTACTGGGCACTTTACTTACAGCGTTTAGTAGGTTTTTATTTTATCAACTCATTAATTTTATTCTTTGTCCGTTGAGGGTCCGGTATTTCGACATGGTGATCCTAAATTCGACACCCTGATTAAGGTTAAAGAAATACATTAAAAGTTCAAATAATATAAAAGTAAAATGAATTCCAACACTATTAATAACACATTACGACCCAAACATGATTATGAAAGAATATTGCATTAAAAAGCACGATCAGTTTATCTCTTGAATCAGTAAAAATGTGTATGTGTAGATACATTTTTTGTATGTCTTACACACATAATTTAATTATAGAGAAAAGGGTTATTTATTAATCTTTGAAGCTGGGAATTCAAATTACATTGTGCCAACAGTGCACATTATGTACCACGGACAGGCTGTATAGCGGAAACATTTCTTTTTTAGATTAGTTCTTAGTTTAAATCATAGGCCTACTTTGAATACATAATCGGTAGAGTCCATGGATACTCGTCATGCATTGATTATATAGAGGATATTTGTTTAGTTCAGTGTAAGATCGGAATATATTTCACCGAGTGAGCATCAAAAGGTATATTTCACGAGTGGCGCAGCCACGAGTGAAATATGAACTTTTGGTGTTCACAAGGTGAAATATATTACAATCTTACACTAAACTAAACAAATTTTCTTTTTATTACATGCAAAGAAACGTTTTAAAAGACATTTAACCTAATACTGAATGAAAAGCGCGCCAAATAATAATACAACGTGACGTCATTTACAACGTCACGTCATTAAGTTGGTACCCAGTACTGTGCACGCTGGTATTTCACTGAAACAACGTAAGGGGCTTAAATTCAAAACAGTGAAATTATCAAAGTGGTAATTTCACTGTTTCAAACAGTGAAATTACCAGTTTTATATCACTGATATATTTCTATAAACCACCGAAAAGCATGTAATAAAATTAATTATGTTACATTGTATCTCTACAGTAATGGCCCAAAGTCAAAGCAAGTCTGCCACTTAACTAAGGGAGTCGGTGTAGCGTGTAGCATAACGGTATTAAAATAACCGATACCGGCATTTTTTTCTTCAGGTACATAGTCTTCTAAAATGTTTTTCTTCCATACATAATGATCTATATGACTTGTTAATTTGTTTACTTCATAACAGATAAGCGGATAACAAGTAGTGTTGCAGCCAGCACGCACGTACTGTTTGGATTCAAACCAGTTGGTGCATTTCCTCAGGGCTCTCCTCGGTATGCCAAATATCATTGCTGTTTTTATCTTCTTTGATATCACACCACTTTGAACCATAGAAAGAGCGTTGATCAACTTGGATGGCGAACATCTGCAATATTTCTTTTGACATGTATACACAATTAGGCATCAGTATGTAATTTTAAACACTGATATACCTATTGCTGAAGTTCATTTTAACCAAATACGTTGTACCTGTTTTTCAGAATAAACAACATCACGAAACATTACCATTACATGTTACTAATGAAATGTATTTTTTATATGAGAATGTATTAATTAGCGACATCGAACAACGTGTTACTACGGAGTACTTAACATTTATATACTCTAATTAATACTTATTTGTCCACAGCCAAATGCAACATGGAATGTCATATTTGGTCAGTTTGATTTAAGTTAATTCTAAATTGGTTTGATTCTGTCACATAACGAATCTCCTTTTAAATTTGGTTCCTAAGTTCGACACTCACGCCTTGGCGGGAAATTTAACTCTAGACAATCTGTTGAAGGTCCAGTTTGAAGAAATTCAATAAAGTTGTTTAAAAAGTTAACAATAGTATAATTTGACAAAAATTAAGTAGTATTTCTACTGTTACATAGGTCAACCTCTTATGTTCGAATTTTCGAACCACACTTTCGTACAAACCAATGTAAGCGAAATAGCGTTGCCTATGTGGTCTGATTTTTTATGACGTCATCAATTGAATGATGGACGTAAATATTGATAAAAATATTAGTTAAAACGCTTAATTTTAAGAGCTCATGGTGTTTGTAAGAAAGGTGTAGAATTAATGGGTATGTCAAATAAAGGTGCTATTGCTCTAGTAGATCTTAACTTGTAAAAAAATTGAAGATGTAGATCTATGTGAGAATAGCTTTTTTTATTATTTGATTCAAACAAAACTTACACAAAACCTGTCTGAAAGCAATCTTACACAATGACTGGTCTGAGAAGTAACTCCGACACATAGACAACCCTGACACTTGATAAATATAATTGTTATAACTATGTTTTTCAACAAACAAGCACATGGTCACCTAATAGTATAGGAGCAGGACAGAATGTTACCTTTCGGAGTTCTGTATCTTGAAGGATCAAAATTCATTTGCAACTCTGATAGCAAAATTGATGCCAAAATAGACATATTACCTGTGAAAGCTTTTATTTTGGTATTTGTCATGAAGTTTAATTCAGTGATTGTCAACTCAGTTTGTTGGAATCATGGCCTCAGCGTAAGTATTGGCTAAGGGTCATCAATTCTATATAGTCTTACTCTAAAATAGGGAAAATTAAAGTCTTGTCAGAATCCAAAATGCCTTCAGACTGGTTGCCCTCTGACATGATAATGTAGTGGTTCATTGCTCAGTCTGCATACATGAAATACCCTAGGATAAAAATTGGATATGTTCCAGGAATCTCGATGAGCCGCGTCACGACAAAACCAACGCAATGCGTTTGCGACCAGCATGGATCCAGACCAGCCATGTTGTTCGCTATATATTTCTCTACTTGTTATATGGTTTGTAAGCGAACAGCATGGATCCTGATCAGACTGCGCGGACGCTCATATGTGCTTGTCGAAATCTGTATGCCGAAAACGGATGGTTGATTAAAAGATATTAAAATGATTTAAATTATAGTGAAGGATGTTATATTCATAGTATACATAGTTTTGTGACAAATATGTTTCAGCTTGCAATACTGTAAAATATTAATATAGACAGAAAAAAACAAGTATCTTTTTTACCAAGTTTTATTTTCTACTACATGTATAACAACGACAACAACATCATGAGTTAGAAAAATTTATGTACAATGTAAATGATATAGTTCAATTTTATCACAACTTTTCACAGCACATGTACCAGTATCTCATGATTATCATACAGTTTGCACAACCAGTAAAATGTAAGACTTAATATAATTTGTGAATAGTTAACTCAGAGAAACTGAAACAAAATAACTAACTTTTAACGCTATGAAGTAACAAAACAAAAAAGCAAAGAAAAAAACAACAAAACAAACCAGACACTTACTTTATCATTTCCTTTTCATCTTGTTTCATGATAAGTGTATTAACCCTTTACCTGCCCTCCTTTGAATTTGGCACAGTCTAAATTTCAAGGAATTTGAATGAAATAGTACAAAAATTGAGCTACCAACAGTTTAAGAGTCTGGTCAGAGTACATGGATATAAATGCTAGTCTGTCTCTATATTGGTAGCAAAGGCTTATATAAAATAACTTTAGGTTTCCGCAGGGTAAGGGTTAAATCTAGTCTATATTCATAAGAAATAGTCTTGCCTTTATACAGAGTTGTGCCCCTTTAAGGATCAATATTCATCCGCATGAAATGGAAAAAAATGGCTATATAACAGGCTAATTTAACATAAGTCATCATTGGTCTTTCACTGAAATAAAACAGTAACAAACTGGATAATTCATTACGGTCCACATGAAATTGCGAATCAAAAATTACAATACTGAATGTTAATTTTGATGCACAAGCAATACAACAAAATACTTATCTATCGGTACATTATTTTCATATCAAAATACATACCACGGACATCAAGTCATAAAACACATAGTACCAGCTATGTATAAAGTATATGACATGTCACATATTAGGTCCACAATCATAAATTTATTCTCGTCTGTATATTTAAATCAGCTAAAACAAAGATAATCTGATCTGTTTTCATCATAGACTAGTTAAGCATAATTCCATGTTTGTCTAATTGTTAATTTGTTATTACCAATCCTAGCATATATGAATTAAAATAACACTAAAGTATTGTCACTAAAACCTTTCAACTCTAAAAACAATTTCTTTTCTTCTGTATCATAGTAGGAACAAGTCAAAAAGACTTCTTTTAGTACCACGATATCAATCTAATGTATATTACACAGCTACTTAGTTTTCTTAAGACGGTTGCTAAGAACATTAACAGTTTTACTTCTGACTGACTATTCCAGATTCAACTATTCCATTGACATTTAATATAAGAAAAGAACTGGAACTAGGAGGTTGATCATAAATAGCATTTGCTTGTGGCTCATTCATTAATATCTTTTCTAACTTTTTAGCTTCCATTAAAAAAGGGCCTTTTTTTCTTTTAATTTATGGTTCCTGAATTATCTGTTCTTGCTGAGTATTTGACTCTCCAACATCTTCTTGCCTAATCCCTCGTTGCTCAACTTCATTTTGATTAATCCCTGACTCTACCATTACTTTCGTGATTTCTGACCCTTCTATTTCTTGCCTTATTCCTGAGACTTCAATTTCATGACTGTTTCCTGCCCCTTCCATTTCTTGCCTGCTTCCTGTTCCTTCCATTTCTTGCCTGCTTCCTGACCTTTTAATTTCTTGCCTGCTTCCTTCCATCTCTTCCCTGCTTCCTGACCCTTCCATCTCTTCCCTGCTTACTGGCACTTCCATTTCTTGCCTGCTTCCTGACCTTTCAATTTCTTGCCTACTTCCTTCCATCTCTTCTCTGCTTCCTGACCCTTCCATCTCTTCCCTGCTTCCTGCCCCTTCCATTTCTTGCCTGCTTCCTTCCCCTTCCATTTCTTGTCTGCTTCCTGTCCCTTCCATTTCTTGTCTGCTTCCTGTCCCTTCCATTTCTTGCCTGCTTCCTGTCCCTTCCATTTCTTGCCTGCTTCCTGCCCCTTCCATTTCTTGCCTGCTTCCTGTCCCTTCCATTTCTTGTCTGCTTCCTGCCCCTTCCATTTCTTGCCTGCTTCCTGCCCCTTCCATTTCTTGCCTGCTTCCTGCCCCTTCCATTTCTTGTCTGCTTCCTGTTCCTTCCATTTCTTGCCTGCTTCCTGACCTTTTTATTTCTTGCCTGCTTACTGACCCTGCCATATCTTGCCTGCTTCCTTCAATCTCTATCCTGCTTCCTGACCCTTCCATCTCTTTCCTGCTTCCTGACCCTTCCATCTCTTTCCTGCTTCCTGACCCTTCCATCTCTTTCCTGCTTCCTGACCCTTCCATCTCTTTCCTGCTTCCTGACCCTTCCATCTCTTCCCTGCTTACTGTCACTTCCATCTCTTCCCTGCTTACTGGCACTTCCATCTCTTCCCTGCTTACTGGCACTTTCATTTCTTCCCTGCTTACTGGCACTTCCATTTCTTGCCTGCTTCCTGACCCTTCCATATCTTGCTTGCTTCCTTTAATCTCTTTCCTGCATCCTGACCCTTCCATCTCTTCCCTGTTTCCTGACCCTTCCATATCTTCCCTGCTTACTGGCACTTCCATCTCTTCCCTGCTTACTGACACTTCCATTTCTTCCCTGCTTACTGGCACTTCCATTTCTCGCCTGCTTCCTGACCCTTCTATTTCTTGCCAGCTTCCTAACCCTTTGATTTCCTCTCTGATCACTAGCTCCCCATTTTCCTCTATTTTGGTATCTATGTCAGTATTTTGATCAAAGCCTGCTTGATCATCATCTTTGGTGATCTCTGGTGTTTCACTTATATCCACTTCTATGGATTCTGGAAGAGAATTTACATTCTGACCATTAGAACTACTGATTTCTGTTATACTTCCTACTGGCAAAGGTATCTGATCTCTTTCACTAGACTGTGTGTTAATACTTAAACATATACTGTCATCACCATATGTCAATGCCTGACTACTACCAGGCATTTCTACATCTGTTCCGTTACCTGAATCAACTTGTGAACTAGAACTGGTAGAAGGAACTTGTTCTACAGATGCTTGCTGGGTACCACTTGTACTAGGCACCTCAGTGTCTGACCTTGGGCTTGAACTCTCTTCCTCGTCCAAGCTGTGGACCCCTTCTCTATCTTCCTCCTCTATCTGCTGGCTAAACAAGCTGGACAGGTCACCAATTGTTAAACCACTTTCCTCTGACTTCTCTAAAACACTATGCTTGTCCATAGACTGTAGGAGAACTTTCATTTTCTGCTCTATAGTATGACGGACCAAAAACCTATGAACATGTGTTGGTCTGAAAATTGAAATCAAAATTATGCAATTTAATAACTACTTAATTACATGTACAATAAGATATCATATCCCTTTTGGGAAGAAAAAAGTGTTTAATTTTAATTATTTAATTAATATTGATATTTATTGTCTAAATAATTTTCAAAGTGCAATAAAATCAAAACTAGATGGTAAAAGAGTATTTAATATTTTACAAGAGCAACTTTTGAGAAAATTTAGGGAAACTTTGTAAACAGGTACTCATTTTAGTAGATTTTAAGGATTTTTTTAAAATAAGACTCCCTAAGTAGGAAATTGGTTAATCATGTGTTAAAAATGGGTGGTGTAGGGTAACATTTTTCATCCATCCTAATGCCCACTTTGATGATTGAAGGATTTCACCATTATGACTTACTATTGAGCAATTTGGTAGAAATTGGTCAATAATCATTCATATGACGAAATACTTCAATCATCAAAGAGGACATTAGCAATAATAATATAAATGAACTAGCTTACTTAGTTTGGCCTATACGATGCACCCTGCCTATAGCCTGTAGTTCCTGTGCTGGGTTCAGTATTGGTTCTACAAGTAGCACATTGGTGGCCTCTATGAGATTTAAACCATTAGCTCCTGAGTGGACTGGTAACAGCAATGTAGAAACATCTTCATCCTCTTTAAATGATGTCAAGTTTTCCTGTAAACCAGTCAATAATTATATGCAATCCTCCCCATCGTCATATATGATTTCAAATATTTATTTCCAAAATAATGCTACTTGATTTATATATAAGTAAGATATACCGAGATGATGCTACATTAGATACAGTTTAAAATCCAATGTCTAAAGTCACATCTGTTGAACAATTTACTTTCTGTAGACAATAACTAGTTTTCCATGAATTACAGAAAATCATACCAATATTTAAAAAAAAAAAAATTCTTAATTGATTACATTGGATAAAAGAGTTCTACAGCATATTCTAACACTATCGGATTTTTTTCTATATAGACAAAGAAGGCCGGAAGCGTGCATTATTCTACAACAATGCACTCGCCGTTCTTATTATTTCCCTGTGTATTTTCACATTGAAGGCGCCATTTTGTTTAAAAAATCTGATAAATTAAAACAATTTTTGTCGAATTTTGTTGTGAAAACTATCTAGAATGAAAGAAAATGGTCTAACTAAGAAAATCAATCCGAACACCAATATCTTTAATTCAGTCGTTAACGCTGTACAGACGTTTTAAGTGTTGTTTACGTGACGTCACAATGTAGCGCCAAACAGCACGTGCAAAACAATCAAATCAAGTACGCTATTTTAATGTCGCAAACGAGTTTAGTTTTACATTTATTTCACTTTTAATAATTTGTATTTCGCTTGGAAAATTATAACCTGAAATAAATAAACAAACAAAGTTGTATCAACGTTTTCAAAATTCGTTATTTTCAAAATGTTTCTATACACGGTAGATTTAACGACAGTTTTTTTTCAACCCACTGGAACGGCCTTTAAAGAACGTTTCTATTGGAAACTCTGAGGCGAAAACAAATTCAACCACCAAACATAAAGTCCAACGTTATAATAATAATTATATTTTTTCTTGACGTGTTAGAATGGAAATAGATATCAATTCTTCGTGCAGTATTGTATAATAATGCACGTTTTTCGTTCAAATGCTTTGTAATTAATCACTCAGGCCTATCGGCCTTCGTGATTATATTACTACGCATTTGAACTCAAACCGTGCATTATTCTACAACAATGCACTCAGAATTGATATCTATTTCCTAAACATAACTTTCCAAGAAGATTGGCAATATCAGTGTAATTAAAAAATGTATATTTACTTTATCTCGATGTTATCAACAACAGTGTCTATTCTAGGAGGGGCGATTGGGGGATTCACCCATAATTTTGAAAATTTACCCCTATTTTTTGAGAGGAAGGGGGAAAATTTTACATAGACAAAGAAGGAAAAAGATCAACAAATGTAATAAATTCTCAATTTTTGATAAAACCCCCCCCTGTTTTTCGAATCCTAGAATAAACACTGCAACAAACATGTTAGGATAGATTCATGAAGTACACAATGTGAAATTGTGTAATGGACGGGTCATGCTTTGAATTTTGGAATAGTCTAAAATGTAATGGGCTTGTTCAGCTCCTATTTTGAGATTTGTCAATTATCACTTATAGGGATATCAAGATGACAAGTTAATGCTATTCCACCAGCATAAAAGAGCTTTCTAACCCTACTGTATAATGGAGACAATGGCCAATCACTGAAGGTTCTAGCAGGGTAAGGTTTTAGGAATTTTGATTTTGAAATACTGTCATTAAAGCAGCAAACAGAAAAGCAAAAGGTTACTGCCAGGATAAAATGATAACCTGATTCTTTACTGGTGAAAATTATTTACTATTATTGCTTCTAGTAAGTTTAAGTACAAACAGGCAAACTACTAAGAAAGTTTTTAATACCTGAAATTTTCCACTGGAGTACAGGGCCTTGTATTTGATGTCATTTTCCTCTAGAGCTGTTGCTATAACACTTAGTACATCAATCCACTGAAATATTTACAGAATGATGATATATTAATGTGATTTATATTCATTAACTTAAACAATGTTTTCAAGTGGTATAACATGTTTCACAGAGATAAAATAAGTTTCTGAAAAGTACAATGATTATTTGAAATGCATAGAAATATTTCTAGAAGATATAGAATATTTTTGAAAGGTATAAATTCTATTAAATTGTTTCTGAAATGCATAAAATATTTCTGAGTATAAAGTATAATTTTTTAGGGTATAAAGTATTTCTAAAAGAAATAAAATGTTTCTGTAATGTTTCCGAGAGGTAATAATACTTTGGATAGGTATATATTATTTTGAGAGGTATAGTTTTTGAGAGGTAATAATTATTTTAAATCTATTAATTTTTTTTAGAGGTATTAAACATTCTGAGCTGTATATTTTCTGGGAGGTATATGGTTGTTCTGGGAAGAATAAACTGTTTCTGAAAGGTATAAATTCTAATGTTCTTGGGGGTTTGAAATATTTCTGAGCTTGTTAATATTTCTGAGGGATAAGAAGTATTTCAATATGTATCATAATCTTACTGTAGAGAAGACCAGTGACTTGGACTTGGGATCTTCTCTCTGAATATTCAACAAGCACCTGACAACAGCCTCCACCTTTGTAGAATGACTTCCCTGGAAAAATCACATATTCATTACTCTGATTATTTGTAAAAGGAAAAATCTGTAAATATTTGTAGAATTAGAAGAACTTGAGCTGTCAGAAAGACAGCATGCCACACTATTGTCCGTGCTTGAGAGTGAAACAAGAGCCCAGATAATGCAGAATTTCCTAAGTTTAAAAAGGGCCATAAATCTGTCAAAATCCATTTTAGTTATGGGCCTTACACAATGACTTCCTTTGATGCTCTCAATTTAGTGTACAAAATTTCAATCCATTCCCTTCAGTACATTTGGAGATACCAACTTGAACACAAAAACTTAACCAACATGTAATATTGATGACGACAATACGACACTAATGCCAATGCCAGGGTACGTACTATAGCTCTTCCTATTCTTCAAATAGTTAAGCTAAAGAATAGTTTTGTCTGTGTGAAACCTATAAAAAAATCTCAAGTCCTGCCAGGTAAACCCACAGCATGTGTTACCAGTCACAAAACAAAAAGCAGAAAAAAAAATATTTTTTTTTTCATAACTTTGATGAACAATGAAGAAAGAAATTGCCTATTATCTAATAATAGAAATCATGGTGTTCCTTCGTCCTATCTATTTCATAAAGTTATATATAACAGAAATACCTTAACTCCAACATCGTCTGGCTGAAGTTCCCTACTAGTCATCACATAAGATATTTCACCTTGATGTGTAGCTTGTCTACATATTGCACATTTCACAGAGAAATTTCTACGACCAAAGCTAGCTCTCTCTACTAGTATACGTATACATTCTATACAGTAACAATGTCCGCACTGCATGACACTCCACTACAAGTAAAATATATGTCAGTTAATAAAAATATTATGAACAAACCACATACAAGAATGTTTTCCTATACTGAAATATCTAAATTTTATCATATAAACTTATAAAGCGCGCTTAAAAACATAGAAATGACCATAGGAGCATCAGTATGCTTTATGTTGATGGAAACATAAACTGAACTGTCAACTGGTACTTTTTAATGTTTATATTATTTGAACCATTAAAAGGGAACAGCAAATAGTTCAAGATCAGTAGCCTTAATCAATAGACAATGTTTTAGATTTTGTGCTGCTACTTGTAATGCGCTTTTGCGTGTAATATTTGTTTATGTAATTAACGTTATGTCACTTCCTGTGTATGTAAATATTCAAAGTTAATAAAGGAAACAAACTGAACACAACACATTGTTCACTCACAATCACAGTCCTCACAGACTGCTAAGTCATTTCTTTAGCTGCTAGTCATTTATTAATTACTAGTATTTGTTAGAGTTAAGGTAGCACACCCCTAATGGCCACTATAAGGAACTACAAAATCAACAACATAGTTGAGTCGTATTCCTTTAAGGACATCTGTATGCAAAATTTAAACAAAATTTACTGTGCAGTTTTGAAATGATAGACATTTTCTGGGGTTTTTTTTCTGGCACAATAAAGATACTATCTCTTACATGTACTTTAAAAGGTCAGGGCTTGGACATTTTTTTGCTAGAGAGAATCAACACGCACAAAATCAAAGAAAGAAGTAGATGACTGCTTGAATTGTATATCATATAGAAGAGAGAATCACATGTGAATAGTGACTGAATACCTCTTTTCCTAATTCTTGCTGGCAGATAGGACAAGGCTCAGGATTTTTTCCATCTTTATTATTAGTCTGGTTCTGAAAAATAGGTTATAAAAATGTATCTTATTATTTAGGCAGCCTTCACTGAGTGACAATAACCAATTATAGCTAAGTAACAACAAACTGATTTTTATCTAAAAGCAATGAATATTGAAATGCATTAATCTATAAATATAACCTGACAATATGGATATACTTTAGAAAATTTTAAATCATACATAAACTAACAAAATACAATATGATTGAAACTTGTTTAACTTAGATATGGTGACAAAATTATCATTGATGCCACTAGTCCATACTTTTAGGAACTGAATAAAGTAGAACAAAACAAATCGAAAATTTGTTGTTGGAAACGGTATAAGCAAAACATAATTGAGCACAATGAAAGCACTCTTACACTAAATAATTTGAGATATGTCATGGAAAATATGGCAATAAAGTATTTACACTTACTTTAGCTAGATTTGTTAGGTAGAGTAATTGCCCTTGTTTTTTCTTTAATTCTCCCTGAGCAATAATTCTGTCAGATGCTAACTTCAATTTATGTTGTGATAACTGAAATATTATAAAAATAACATTATCAATTCAAGAACCTTTATGCATTATAAAAATTATAAAACATCATAAAATGATGAAATTATATATTTGTTGAAATTGCATGCATGCATCTTCACCAGAACTGCTCTAATTTCATAAATAACAAAATTTCTGCTATGAACATAGTTTCAGTCCACATGCATTCAAAGATCAATTTTTTTTACATTGTATTGGACTATGCTGAACATTTTTTACTAAATAACATCTCAACTGACCTCAGATTTTTCCAATATATTCAGTTGAGGTGTTTCTGGGATGGGCTCCTCCGGGAGGCGGAGTCGAAGTCTTGTAGTAGACATGTCTAACTCATCAAAATTTGCCACATACTCCTTAATACCTGCCCAGTGAGCTCTCAGTTTCTGTAAATATTCATAACATATATCATAGACCAGACCATGGGACACTTTTAGATATAAATAAAATATCTCAGCATATGAAAACAAATTGTGTTTGACTCTCTAGCACTAGCAGTCTCCATATCTTTACATTACTTGTGATTTTTGTGTTTAATGTTGCATTCTTTTTTTTCTGTTCTGTATAAAATAATTAACATAAAGCATATATTTATGATAGCTGTACATTTTAGTTTTAAATGATAACACTCTAAGAGGTTTGTATAAATTCATTATCTTTACTGAACAGACCAAGTCAAACAAAGTGCACAATTATATTTATTGTTTTTTGTTATCATTGTACTTAAGGCATTCCCATTTCTTTTTTTTTAATTTTAAAGTACTTCTTTAAAATAGAAATACTAAGGATTTTGCATAAATCAGTAGTCAACCTGTTGCATTCAAAATTAATAAATGCATGCTTACTAAGCCGTTTAATGGTACAGTATAGACTGTCGAAATTTTGTCAGTTTGTATTTCCCACTATTACCTTAAATTCTTTCTTCATAGCTTCTATAAGTTTGATATGAGTTGTCCCATTTTCTATCAATTCTTCTGATACTGAAATATGGAAAATCATAATCATCTCAATAATCTATGACATACATACAATACAAGTATAATAAACTTATGGGAATATGAGTATAACAAAGCTATGAAAAAAGGAACTTGTATCATAAAATTATGGAAATATCAGTAAGAAAAACCTAATGGAAAAAATGCATCTGAATAAAATCAGCTTCAAAATAACACTATGCATTAGGATCTGACGACCACCAATAGATTGACACATTCTCTTTCAAACAGCCAATCATCAGCAAGATTTCACAATTTTGAAAGCAATGCAGTTTCTAATTTTAACCGCTGGAAAGCAATTACTGAGTAGGTAATTTTCAAGATTTCGAGAACAAACATGGCATTGTCTGTATAACCGGCAGGTGAACTGGCAAAACAATCTTGCCCATTAAAATTGAGTCTATAATTTCCAATTTATTTGTTTCAAATTACTTCAAACAATTTTGTATATGTATATAAATGAAATAATCATATGGAAATACGAGTAAAATAAACCTATGAAACAGGAGTAAAAAAAGAAGAAGATATATTGTACTTAAGCAGAAAGTGATAATTGCAATGATTCTTTACATATAATGTGAAATGCTAACCTCTGTAATGTTTGGCAAAGGTAAGAATGCTCCTTAAAGCTTTGACAGCCTCACTATCAGCCCAAGTACCCTGTCTCTTTGTGTTAACCTGGTAACCAAGGTGATCCATATGACCTTCAATACCTCTGTAATTAACACAAGATACCAGTAAAATATGTAAACTCATCAAATATTTCATATACATACTCATCTACAGATAAATGAAAAAGGAAATAATTTGCACCCAAGAAACTTGACAAGTTTTTTTTTTTTCTAAAACAAAAATTTTATTTCTTAAATTACTAAAGTTCCTAAACTGTCTGTGTTCTGTGTATAGCGTTTTGTCTCAATGACATTTGTTCTAACATAAGGTCTTCCATTTTCAAACTAAAGGGAAAACATAGAAACAACAAGAGCTGCCTATAAGACAGTGCACATAACTATTTCTCAGAACTCTGTAAAAAGGTAACTTAGAGTTATGGGACCTGTGTAACCATAAAAAAATACTCTAACTTGTTATACATACTTACTTTTCAACAAAAGAAAACAATTTTGCTTCATATGTCTCAAACAATTCTTCTGACTGACAGAAAGGACAGCTGAAACAAATGAAACATATACTTAAGTTATGTACATTTCCAACACCAGTTAATGCTGATTAGATAAAATCTTATATGCTCCCTTTTAAAATCAAGCCTATAGCTCAGCAGGTTGTTGTTTGTATTTTTATATGTTATTCTCAATCAACAAAAGATTAACATCTATATCTTATGTATTTTAAAAGTCATTCTATAAACAAAACATTTATGAAATTAAAGTAACATTCCTTTATTCTGTCTAATTAAAACTTTTCAAAATAAATTGAAAATGTTGATATTTACAAGATAACATATTACTTTTTCAAGATGTTATCCACAGGTCTAAGACAACATTCTACAGTTTTGTTTATAAGATCTTGTGAAGGTATGCCCTCTAAACCTTTCATAGCCTTCTTCACTGCCGTGTATGCAGCCTCCATACTTGTTAACTGACTGTTAACAGCATACTCTAGTCCAGAAGCAGATCTACAGCTGTTAAATTTGTAAAAAAATAGAATTTAAACAAAAAATTGGATTTCAGAGGTCTTTACAAAAGTAATGAAAATTGTCTCTAAAATTGAAATTTATCAGAGGGTTTACTTACTATTGATTAAATTGATTAAATATGGAATTTGTTGACTTATTTAATTGTAAACACAAAACATGTATAAAATGAAGTCATAAAATTATGTTTATGAAAAGCAATGATATACAGAAACATCTTAAACATTTCAAACATACACTACAAGAAACAACAAACAACCAAAATATTAGGTCAAAATTTTTCAGAAGAATGATAAACACTTTGATAAACACTTCATTTAGTCAAAATAATTTGTCTTCTGTTTCAAAGCATGCTGAAATTTCAGAACTTTAGAAGTTGATATCAGTATTACAATAAAATCTCATTGGCTTTTCTTTACCTTCTGACAAGTGTATCAACTTGAGGGTTTCTGTTGTCAAGGAGATCATCTCTGACCTTGAGGACAAGATTATCATCCAAGTCTCTGTCTATAGCCCATTGTACCACTTCTAACCACCACTCACTGTAGTCCTGGAACTGGGATATAATATAAACTTGACAGTATGGCCTAATGTAGTAAATAAATTTTATTGGGATTACCTTTTAAATTTCAATTTGAACAGAATTTTCTCCACATACAAACGGCAACAAAAACAACATGTGATAGTTAGGAAACTCTTTTTCTTAGTTACTAAAGGGTTGAATTGAAAAACTTACAACATAGTATTCACCTATAAGTTTGTTAAATGGAAAAACTGAAGATTTAAGGAATTTGCTCTGGTCATGCAGTGTGACAAAATAACTGAAGAAGAACTTTATCTTACTTGATTTAAAAGCTCACTTATTTTAAAGAAAGCTAATTTTTATTACATTTTTACATTGTTACATATTTTACAGACCTCTCTTTCAAGTTGTTTTACATCAAGCTGCAAAGGTACCAGGGCCTCCTCTGTACTTTTTGCATATGCTACTGCCTTGGCCATATACCTGTCACGTAACTCATCAATCTGTGGTGAAAAAAAACAACAACAATTATTCTTTCAATTTAATATAAATATAGAGCTAAAGAATAACTTGAATCAATTTTTAATGGAAAGCTTAATTTCAAATACAAATTGAGGTCTTGTTTTACATACTAAGGTTTTTCTGTAAATATCAAAATCTTTCTTATAATCATTATGAATGTTTGAATATAGGGAAACATTGTGGAAGTATTTTAGAGCTGTCATTGATATCGACAATATCGATGTATCGTTGATATTTTTTGCCGATCAATAATCGATACACATTTTAAAAAATCGATTCTTTTGACTAATAAATTAAATGTCTATAAATTATAAAATTCACCCAATACAGAAGCAGTTATTTATATCTAATGTTATGCCTTTGTTATATAATGGAATTATTTCATAGCAATGGTGACAAAAAATATTGTCTGGAAAAAATCATGCAGTGGACAAGACACTGTACAGAACATGTTTTTGACTGAAATCATTGAAACAGGTATGAAAGTGAATGACAGACAAGTGAGTATAGTATATTATCGATATATCGGTGTATCGTTGATTTTAGTCACTTGATATCAATATATCGTTGATATGCTTTGCACTGAATCAATGACAGCTCTAAAGTATTTCAATTATTTACATTCTACCAATTACTTAATTCATTTTCCTGAACACTGCACCAATACATACTTTATTTCTTGCATGTACCATATTACTTCTTGACATGATTTTAACGTTCAACACTTGCGGAGTATCCACTGAATATTCTTTAGTTTAACCTTCTTAAAAATCAAATTACTATAAATAAAAGCCATTCTCTACCTGTTTAGGTAATTGGTCATCTCTAAGTGTAGGAGCAACTCCGTCTGGTTTAGAGACAAGAATTTCACGCAGGTTATACATGGCATGTAACTGTTGTAAACTGTCTGTCTTCAAGGTATCTTTATGTTCTTCTACAGATCGTAAAACATCCCTGTATTTCTCAACTGCTTCAACAAACTGAAAAATTATAATTGCTACATTGAATCTGTGTCATTGGTTGGGTATCATGCCTTCGTGAGGTTGGGATATGTTGGTTGATTTGCCTCTATACTGGCATAAAAGGTTTAACTGTTTCAGCACCAGCATTCTGAATTTTAATACACACTTATTATGATTGTTACAAAACCATTAAAACTTCTCAACTTTACTGGTAGACCTCAGCTGCCTAGTTTGTTTTTTGTTTGTTTTGATTGGGTTTTACTTCACACCAACACAGAATAGGTCATTTGGCGACATTCCAGCGTTACTGGTGGAGGAAGACCTCAGGTGCCCTTCCGTGCATTATTTCAGGCACGAACGGCACCTGAGTAGAACCACCGACGTTCCGTAAGCTAGCTGGATAGCTTCCTCACATGAAAGAATCCAAAGTCCCTGTCGGATTCAAACCCACAGCTGTGAGGGGCAAATGGTTTGAAGTCAACGACCTTAACCACTCGGCAACGGACGCCCCATCAGACATGAGAGAGTACCTAAGCAGAATTATTGACTTTCTTAAGCCAAATTGATAGTGTCCTCACATAAATGAATAAAATCACTGGAGTGATTCAAATGAACAACAAAGAGGAGCAAGTAATTGGGAAGTTGCAAAGTATATCTGGAAGCTCTAAATATTTCATAGTTCTGTGAATCATTTTTATTTAAAAGCTATGACATTTTAAGCATGAGGCAAATTATTTCTAACGATTGGTATTGTCTATACATATGTATGATTGATAAAAGTGTATGAAGAATATGAAATAATTTATTTGCTTATGAGGATTAACAATATTGTAATAGCATTTAAAACAAAGCCTAAATCTAAAATACTCATTCAATAATTTACATTACCTCCTCTTTGATGATAAGTAGTCCGGCCTCACCATTGATAGCAGCAACGAGGGCCCTGTGAGATTCCTCCGCCTCAAGTTTGGCTTTCTTTGTCAGGGATTCTAACAACTCTTCCATTGTCATTGTACTAAAACAAAACACGCTCTTTCAAAATCCTAATTAAAGGGGGTTACTGAAAAAAATTTTCTTTAAAAAAATTTTTCCCCTTGCAACCTTTTCATGATAGCAAGTATTTAAATTTTTTGTTATAACTTTTTAATTTGTTTGAATACCTAAAGGTACATAAAAATTTTTCAAGACCCAAAACAACAATGGCAGCGATATAAACCGACTTTTTCTTCGAAAAAAGATGAGTAAATGAGCTATGATTCAATTTCCCCAAAATTTTATTTTTTGTTTTGAGGTTAAAAAACACCATTTTGAGTTTAGAGAAAAAAGGCTTACTGATCCCAAATACATGTAGTAAGTTATAATTGAAAAACTTAAAACAATTATCACAAGCCCCCGTACAGAAACCCCCCCATAGGTTGGTTTTTTACTGGTGGGAAAAAGAAGAGATGTTTTTTTAAAAAAAGAAAAAAATTATACCTTTTATGAAGTGGTAGAAATTCCCCTCTCACTGCCTGAGGATGACAACATGCCTGTCGAAGTCTTATAAGTGGATACAGTAACTGAAATAATCACACTATATATGTTACATAATTATGTAGAGCATAACAACAATATATTCAACCGGAAGTGGAAAGAACTCATTTGAAAATCAGTGTAAGTGCTATTCTATATTTGTCGTTTTATTGTCTAAGACTTTTGTGATGATTTCCCAGATATTAAAACTCCAAAGTGGTGTTTGATAGTCAATGACAATGGCTAAAACCAACATTATTTCTAAGCTGATTACTAATTGTGAAAATATGTTCAAATTTTAAACCCAACACCTTTATATTGTAATAAGTATATTTTTGTCAAAGAAGATAACATAATATAGTTACCTGGCTCACCGTCCGTCTGTCCAGACTGCTCAACCTAATGTTACTATCAGTCCACTTACTTAACCTCTATAAATATAAATACAACATTCTTCTTTATAAACAATGAAAATCATGTTAGAAAAGGACTAACATTTTAAAAAATATCTTTACCCCTGCTGAACACAAATAAGGACTAAAACCTGCAGCCAAGAAGCCAGCAGCTAAGAAGTAATTCAACATTCAAATGATGGCCATTTTTTTTTATATAAATCAACAGCATATATTTCATTTTGATGAGAAACACAATCCTTGATCAGCTATTGTTTAGGATATTTATGTGTATTATAATATTCTAATTTACAGACAATTTAAAAGTTTTATACATTTACTAGACTTTGTATATATTGATCAGGGCTATAAAAATTCTAGAAAATGTCATGAAAAAAACCTTTATTGCAAGTTACAGGCCTTGGAAAAAATAAACAAATGTAGGAAATGTAAGACAAACAACATATTTGCAAAATAAGACAACATATTTGCAAATTAAGACAAACATGTTTGCAATATAAAACTAACAACGCATTTGCTATATAAGACTAACAATGTAGTACAACAAATTTCACATTCATACTGTAAAACATCATCTGGTGATTTAAAGTTTCTGTTATATACCTCCATTGAGAGTCTGACACAGTCTCTGTATTGTCGTCTATAGAAATGTTCCTCAACAGGTGAAAATGTCAACCAATGAACTTCATCCGTCTGCTGGGGAATGTTTATCTGAAATAAACATTTCAAAAAACTTGCATTTTCTTTCACACCAATTATCCTAAATATATTATATATATAACAAGAGCTGTCGGTAGGACAGCACGCTCGACTATTCTAAGTGCTTGATAGTAAAAGAGACTTGATAATGTTAAATTTTTTTTTATAAATTCATGTTATTGGCCTTAGAGAGATTCTAATTATACAGTATTGGCTTGACTATGCGGAAGGTAATGTCACAAGGGTGTTTTATTGAGTATAATAATACTAATTACCTATGAATACATAAATTTGACAGAAAAGGTACAAAGGCTAAATGTTATTGAGATGTTTTATCAAGTAAATCACTGCTTTATTAATATGAATGCATAAAATTGTCCCAAAAAAGGCACAAACCCTTCAGTAGTTATTGAGATATCAGCTTACAAGCAAAACTTTACCATGAATTTCTAAGTTGAAAAAGGGGAGAAAAATCAGCCTTAATGCAAGATAGAATTATGGATCTTTGTCAGTGACCTACAATTATGACCCTAAATGCATATGTGAAGTTTTAAATAAATATCTTTAATAGTTATTGAGATATGTAAAACTTGCATGTAAACATTAACCAAGAGACTAAGTAGAAAAGGGGATATGAATCAGCCTTAATGCAAGATAGAGTTATGGAACTTGGTCAGTGACATACAATTATGACCCTCCAATTATGACCCTAAGTGCATGTGTAAAGTTTTAAGTAAATATCTTTGAAGACCTTTAACCTTTAACCAAAATTTCTAAGTTTCAAAGGGGCAAATAATTCTGCAAATATTGCAGGCAGAGTTATGCAATTTTGCAAACTGATGTACATTGCTACTATAAAAAAAGAATTTTAAATTTCAATTGAATATCTCAAGCAATAATTGAGATATTTGACTTTACAAAAAAAACTTTAACCAAAATTTCTAAGTTCCAAAGTGGCATAATTCTGTCAATATTGTAGGCAGAGTTATGTAACTTGTCAATCTGATGTACCTTGTTACTATAAATAAGTATTGTAAGTTTCAATTGAATATCTCCTGAAATAATTGAGATATTTGACTTTACAAAAAACTTTAACCCAAATTTCTAAGTTAAAAAGGGGCATAATTCTGTCAATATTGTAGGCATAGTTATCCAACTTGTCAATCTGATGTACCTTGTTACTATAAATAAGTATTGTAAGTTTCAATTGAATATCTCAAGTAATAATTGAGATATTTGACTTTACAAAAAACTGAACTAAAATTTCTAAGTTAAAAAGGGGCTTTATTCTGTCAATATTGTAGGCAGAGTTATCCAACTTGTCAATCTGATGAACCTTGTTACTAAAAATAAGTATTGTAAGTTTCAATTGAATATCCCAAGAAATAATTGAGATATTTGACTTTACAAAAAACTTTAACCAAAATTTCTAAGTTAAAAAGGGGCATAATTCTGTCAATATTGTAGGCAGAGTTATCCAACTTGTCAATCTGATGTACCTTGTTACTATAAATAAGTATTGTAAGTTTCAATTGAATATCTCAAGTAATAATTGAGATATTTGACTTTACAAAAAACTTTAACCAAAGCAGACGCTGACGCCGACGCCGGGGCGACTACAATAGCTCTCATATTCTTCGAATAGTCGAGCTAAAAATAATTAATTTTGATAAGAAAAGATAATTTAAACTAAAAGATGTCTATTCCATATTCAAAGAATGATAATATCAAAATTTTGCATATAAGTGGTTAAAAGAATACAAATTCAATAAAGTTTACACATCTAATACAAATACCAGGACCACTTACCTGATCAAGGACATCGGTCTTAACAGTTCTCCACAGAACTGAGGTTAAAAGGTCATGCATGGCATCAGGTACACCATGACAGTACGGTTTAAAGACCAGCTTTGTCCACCACATATAAACCCAGTATGGATCAACTCCAAGAAATAGTAACAATCCATACAGATCTGAAGCATGTGAAATGTGTTTACTTCATTACAGACATATTAAATTTATGTGAATCATTTAATATACATATACGTGGCGATCGAAAATTTAATTTGGAATCCAAAATGCAAATATGACAAGTTAAAGGCAAAACAATTTTAGTTGGGATAACATAAAGGTTTAATGACTAAAGGAGATTTTTGTATATCAAATGATTCATCAAAAAATGATTTCAATAGGTACTACTCTGGACTAAGAAACTTCTGGTTGTTCAGTATTTACCAAAGAGAAGACGAGTGTGACAAACTGATAATTGATAATCATACAGTCCTCTTCCACAATTCCAAATATGATTTGTGGAAAAAATAGTATTGGTAGTTTTTTTAGCAGAAACAAGCTGTGGGAAAATCCAAAAGGAAACCATACACCAGCATATACATGTACCTAAAAATATTCTTGAATCTGACATCAAAACTGACACAGTACTCACCATCAATACTCCTCTGTATTGGAGTACCAGTTACACACCAGCGATTTATTGCCTTCAGTCGTAATGCCATTTCAGATGTCTGATAAATATATTAACTGTTTAATGTCTGTATATACAGTGTAACTTCCGAATTCCGGAACTTCTGAAATCCGGAAACTTCTAAAAACCGAACAATTTTTTCGGTCCCGATTTTTTCCCTTCTATTTTCTATTAATATAATACTTCTGAATTCCGGAACTTCTAAATTCTGAATTCCGGACGATAAATTAGAGTCAAATCAATGCAATTTTACCTCCTAAAACCGGAAATATCCAAAGGTGTGAAATACATTGTAAACCCTGCAGGAAGATTTAATCTCCCTATCGATTGTTTACTAATTAGCGGTGATCGTGTAATTTGACACGTGTTAAAATCACAAACTGTGAAAAGGTATGTTTGAAGTGATGCGGTTAATCAAAGTAATTTACGGCGGTCAGTTAATTTGAAGTGTTCATTAGCGGATTAAATGACAATTAATTGGACAATGTATGCATCAAAAGTCTTTAGGGATTTTATTGCATTTGAAGTAATAATTAATTAACTAGCATCGGACGCTATGTAAGTTTATGCAATTAACAACATTTCTACAAACTGATAGAAATTTAAGATTGCAAGTAAGATAAAAATGTATTCTTTTCATTCACATCTTTATCTTGATTAAAAAACTATTATATATGATATTACAGTAAAGGCCATTTCTTCCTGATATTAAGTGGCTTAGTCTTGTCCGCATTATCATAAACCTCTGAATTCCGGAAACCTCTGAAATCCGAACTTTTTGACAAGTCCCATGGGTGTTCGGTTTTCGGAAGTTACACTGTACATACAATTTTATCTAATATGTTGTTGTTTTTTTTTTTTTTAAACATCATATAAATAGTAAAGTCTGTTCTTTAAAGGGACTCCACTGAGGTTTTTTGACATGACAACACTGGAATATTTTTTTGAGATTATTACTCCATCTGATGTATGTCTATACCAACAACTTATGTACAAAATTTCGTATTATTAGCTCGCTTCGTTTTTCCAGAATAATTGTTTTAATTGTCAAAAATGACCTAAAATTGAAAAGCGTTTAAACACTTTTCACTCAAATTGGACTGAGAATAACACAAACATACGATTTTCAGTGTATTTCTGTGTATATTTCTTAATAATCTTTTGTATATATTTCTGTTTTAGGTGCACCAGTTGATCTATGTGAGAAATTAAAATTTTATGATTTTACGCTTATGAACCTCATTGGAGTTCCTTTAAAACTTTTATCGTTTTTGTATCATATGTCTTGTTCAACAATCAATTTTATATGTGACTAAGGTATCAATAATAATCATCATTTTCCCATTTAAATACTAATACACAGAAGAATTATGTTAAATCATAATTAATCTCATATCACTATTATATATAAACATATTTTGTAAAATAAAGAAGCAATGCCCTTTCATTCTCCTAAAGCAATTCTGAACAAAAAATCATAATTATTTTTTTGTTATTTCTAAATCATGAATTAAACATTTAATATCTCACCTTAGTAGTTGTACATTCAACCATCTGGGCCTCATCAAGACAAATCTAAAATACACAAAATAGTAGCACATATAACTAGAGAAAAATTTTAAATGAAAGAGCTTGTGAATAAAAATAGAAATATCTTCATGTGCAATAAATAACAATAAAATTCCACAGAATTTCAGGATAAAGAAACAATGGGGAAAAAAACAACACCCATCAGACATTTAAACAGATTGAGAGTAAATCATGTCAGAATTATAAAAACAAAATATATAAGTAGTAATTTGTTAAAGAGTATGTAGACTTCATTATGAAACATTGTTATACATACCCTCCACCACTCTACTGCTGTCAAAGGACTTGGTATTGCCATAAATCTCTTTGCATGACGTAACTTCCTACCCTCAGAACCTGTAACACAAAATTATCAAATAAATAATACAATAAAATAAAATGAGCCGCGTCACAACAAAACCAACATAATGGGTTTGCAACCAGCATGGATCCAGACCAGCCTGCGCATCCACGCAGTCTGATCAGAATCCATGCTGTTGGCTTACAAACCCTATAGCAAGTAGAGACACTTATAGCGAACAGCATGGATCCTGATCAGACTGCGCGGATACGCAGGCTGGTCTGGATCCATGCTGGTCGCAAACCCATTATGTTGGTTTTGTCATGACGCGGCTCAAATTATCTAGCACAATTCATACAAGAAAACGCAGTAAAACCTGTCAGCAAACAGCAGTCCTACAAACCAGAAAAAATATTTTTTATATGAGGTCTCACAAAACAAGCAATATTGCGCAATAATTGTTCAAACTGTGAAATAAAATGATAGTCACTTGTGACAATTATTTACTTTTCAAGGTCAACTTTTGAACAATTTGTAGTTTTTTTCCTTTTTGAATGCCGTCACTTGTATAAAACAGGATTGAAAATACATTAGCGACAAATAGTTCAGGCAGCAGAACAGTGTTCAGACTATGCAAGCCTGTATATGCCTTTTTCCTTATACTGCGTGTAATAGCAACCAAGTAGGTGCGTGTTCCTAACAACAAGACAATATAAGACAACAATAAAAAATTTGCCTACTGTTACAATGTGGGAGATCAACATAGTCTATTTCCTTCCTCAGTGTCTCATAGGTAGTTATCACAATGTCTTGTTTAGCCAGTGTCCGAGGCTGTATAAAACCTTGTTTATATACGCCATTATACATCTACAACAATCAATAAAATATAGTGCATATTTAAATGAAATGAAATCTTTAGATGACAAAGTAAAACAAGATTGCATTTGAGAAAAATGCTATGCCACCGCATGGTTCAAATTTCATAGCTGTACATCAAAGGACAAGAAAGAAAGTCACATCATCAAAATCTAGGTCAAAGTTCAATTTTACAACTAAAACTGTGCACATGGTCAAAATGTCATTGCTGTACATCAAAGGACAAGAAAGTAGGTCACTGTCCCCTTGGGCAAGGCATAATTTTGACCCAAGGGTTTAATAACAATCTTGATACAGGTCCACCAAACAACATTTCAAGTCAAATATCTAAGCTATAGCTTTCTCCCATTCAGAAAACATTTGTTTTATTTTCTGTTTTTACTACGTGTACATAATGAGAATCACTGCCCCCGGGCAGGGCCAATTTTTGACATTTGAACAACGTTGGTAGAGGACCTATAGATGATATTATATATCAAACATCAAAGCTCTATGCCTTGAACCTTCAGACAAAAAAATTTTTTTTTCACTATATGTACATAATGAAAATCAATGACCCCCGGGGCGGAACCAATTTTGACCCCAGGGCTATAATTTGAACAATCTTGCTAGAGGTTCACTACACAATGTTTCATGCAAAATATCTTAACTTTATCCTTTGTAAATTTAGAGAAGATGATTTTTTAAGTTTTAACTATATACATATAGGATAAACCTATGGCTCCCAGGGGCGGGGCTAATTTTGACACAAGAGGCAAAATTTGAACAACTTTGGTAGAGTACCTTTAGATGATATTATTTAACAAATATTAAAGCTCTAAGCCTTGTACCTTCAGACAATAAGTTTTTTTATTTTTTACTATATATGTATATATTGAAATCAAAGACCCCCAGGGCAGGGACAATTATGACCCCAGGGCTATAATTTGAACAATCTTGCTAGAGTTTTACAACACAATGTTTCATGCAAAATATCTTACCTTTAGCATTTGTCAATTGCTAGAAGAATTTTTTAAAAGTTTTTACTATATACATATAAGGAAAACCAATGACCCCTGGGGCAGGTCGATTTTGACCCCAGGGCTATAATTTGAACAATCTGGGTAGAGGTCTACAAGACAATGCCTTTTAATATGCAAAATATCTAAGCTCTAAGCCTTTTGGGTCTTTACAAGAAGGTGTTTTAAGTTTTTACTATATGTACATATAGCGAAAATCAATGACCCCGGGGCGGTGCCGATTTTGACCCAAGGGTTATAATTTGAACAATCTTGGTAAGGGTCTACCAGATGATGCCTTATGCAAAATATCTAAGCTCTAAGCCTTTTGGGTTTTTACAAGCAGGTATTTTAAGTTTTTACTATATGTACATAGTGAAAATCAATGACCCCCGGGGCGGGGCCAATTTTGACCCCAGGGCTATAATTTGAACAATCTTGTTAGAGGTCTTCCAGACAATGCCTTATGCAAAATATCTAAGCTCTAGGCCTTTTGGGTCTTTACAAGAAGATTTTTTAAATTTATCCTTATAATTCCTTTTGGTTGCCATGGCAACCAGATTTCTGCATGGAATGAAATTCTTTGAACAACTTTGGAAGCCCTTCACCCAAGGAACAATCCTGCCTAGTTTGGTTGAAATTGGACTAGCGGTTTTTCACAAGAAGTTTTTTTAAGTTCACTATATAATCTATATAACACACACACAAACACACACACACACATACATACACACAGGTGAATCGCTATATGCCACCGCATCGCAGATGCTGCGGTGGCATAAAAAAAATATACCAACATTTTATATAAGTATACTTCACAGATTTCTTTATGTTTATGGAAACAATTTTTGAATAAGACTTGTTAAACAATTAACTGCAAACCTGTATCTGACTTATTTTTACACAAAAAAAGACGACTTTCTAAATCATGTTTTTTTCATAAAAGGACATATTAAAACACTTATTTATCATGTTTATTGTAATAAACATATCAAAATCTATTGAAAACAGAAAAACATGCCTATTCTTGGCCAGAGACATTTATAAAATCCAATATATCAGAATTTACACAAAATGCATAAACATGCTAGAACATTTTAATTGCACAACTTCCTGTAATCAGTTAATCAATAATAGCTAGATGAGAGTCAACATTTGAATAATCTCATAGAGCTTCCATTAAGTTTCAAAATTTGGAAGTCAGAGACTGCAAAATCTCGGACATTTGAAGTCACATTATATAGATAAAAAAAATAAGTGTTATATTTTGGAAGTCACAAGCCAAAATCAGGAGTAAAAGACACCCAAACTTCCACTAAAGGAAGCCCTGAATCTTACTTACAAACACATTGATTGCCTCTTTCTTCACATGTTTTAATATTTCCTCCAGCCACTGGTGAGCAATAGAAAAAGGGGAGATAATGAGTGTAGCCCCTGATGGAATTGGATCCTGAAATTTAAAATTTATAGTAAAAGGCTTTTACTTACTTATTCTAGTTTCCAAAAGTTTGTACAAATTCTAACAAGTTCAAAACACGCCATGTTTAATAACTTTTTTTCTCCAGTTAAAACATTAAAATTATTTGGATATACATTATTTTAAAAAGATAAGTTTTATTTCAAGTCGGCAAGTTTACAAACATTACAACATAAGCTCTAACCGACTGTATATAACATAAAGTATAAATGAAGGCAAGCAACTTACAGATGCAACATGACAATGTGGACATTTAAACTCGCCCCTGTACGGATCCTTCAGGTCATAGTTGACACATTCAGCATGTTGCCACAAGTGACATTTTACACATTGTGCTGGATGCTTCTTCAGCCTCCCGTGTTGACGTAACTTGTATGCCCCGCATAAACATTCAAATTCTGATTTATTAATTTCTGGTTTTTCTGTGAATATATTTTTACTCTCTTTGAAGTTTTCAGACCCTGTTCTTGTAGTGTTTTTTATTTCACTTTCGTCTAAATGATTGTTAACATCGTTGCTTTCTGATTGGTCAGTTGTATTCAAATCTGATTGGCTGCTTAAATCTAATGAGATATTTTCATTTGCATCATCAGAATAAATGATCGTTTCATCATCAGATTCAGGGGAGATAGAATCTTCAATGATTTGCTTTTGTTTCCTCTTTTTCTTTTTAGCAGATATTTCATCTTCTTTGAGAGTGATAACTGAAAAATATTAGTAAGAAATCTGATTTCTCTATTATCTTTAGTCAAAAATCATAAAAACTATAAAATTAGAGAAAACAAAATTCATAAGTTAATGAAAATCTAGTTTTATAGTGAAAAGTAAACAGTAACATTTCCATTTTATTTTGAAGTATATAATACTAAAACTGTACAACTTAATATTAATATTTTGTTAATGGTAGACAAAACCAAATTCTTGTTCATACACTGCCTATGGTGCAAGTAGACACCTACTGCCTTTATTGTTAACAAGTTTTTTCACCAATGAACATAGTCTTTAACAAGATAAAGTTTACCTTCAACAAAAGGAAGAGGGTCTGGAAGTGGTAGGTTTTCCCTTGGATTATGCAGCATACATGCCAGCACCTCAACTGTCTTGCCAAGGCCCATCTCATCTCCTAAGATACCACCAGGTGGGTGGGCAACACAACATGGCTTCTCCAGTACAAACCTTTAAAATCAGTAAAGATTTTTCAAAAGTAAATCATGAGAGATTTTGAAACATCACAACATACCTTTTTTTAATGCTGCCAATATAAGATCAATTTCTACCATTAAAACAATATGAAGTCTTAGAAATAAAAGCTTTATTTTATATTTGCATCTATAGCACACAGAAGATGAATTGTTCGAACGTGTACCAAAACAATAATCTACAGTACATTGTTTATTCATCTGTCATCACCTTAGTGCAGTAATTTAATTTCTTAACTTCTATTTATCTATATAAGGAGTTAACTGCACTAAGGTGAAAAGCTTATGAAAAATAAAAAAATGGAGACAGAGAAACCTACATTCCTGCGTATTTGTGGAAATAGACTGTCTGTCCGTCTGCTGTAACAACCTCCGTAAATAACATATGTAGCTGATCTGAAACAATCATTTCAATACAAGAGTAAATTTACTTTCCTCCATCTGAATAACATTTAGATTTGCTAACAGGATTCTAATGAATTCTCTTTTGTTGTTGCTTTGTAAATGGGTACTTAAAATAACATGATAGTAAATGGCATGGCTTAGTGGTTAATGCTTATGACTAATAATCTAAGGATTGCTGGCTGCATGGGTTCAAACCTCATCAGGGGCAAGCCGTTGTTTCCGTGACCAGGAACTTTTTCACTCATTGCTTCGTACTGTTTGGTTCCAGGAAAGGATTTGAGGGTGTTTCAATAAGCTTAATAATATAATTTCCAACACAATTGGACTAAAATAAATTTGTTGAAAAACTCAATGGCATACAGCAACTTTCGAGAATTACCAGTGGGTCAGATAATCCATTAATTACTTCGAGCATGTGTAGGCACCGAAACAGAATTGTCCACCTTCTGTAAAACTTATTGCATAGATTTTTGTAGTTGTTTTTCTGTTGGTAGGTTGTACGTCAAACCAACACAGTAGTTCATATGGCAACTTTCCAGCTTTACTGATGGAGAAAAACATCAGGTGCTCTTCTGTGCATTGTTTCAGGCACAAACACCTAGGTAGAACCACTGATGTTACATAAGCTAGCTGGGTAGCTTCCTCACATATTGAATTCAAAGTCACTGTTGGGATTCGAACCCAAAGTGGTGAGGGGCTTGGATAGCTTAATAGAAGCACCTTTAAAGCTACAACATGCAAAACATTGAATTACTTTATTGAAATTTCCAAATAGTGCAATTAATTTCAAAATCCCCTAATAAGTAAAGACAAAACTATTGACTAACAAACTTATATGTAAACAACAAATGAAATATAACAATAGATAGTGGTTATTTTCAAACCTGTATCATTTAATGCCAGATGATTTACCAAATCTGCCACCAAGTATACGGCAAGAGCAGTCTGTACATAAATGCAATCTGATCAAACAGGCTTTATTATTATAGCTTCTTAATTCTACTATTTCTATACAGAAATCCATAAATATAGAAACAGACCAAATTCAAAACAGGACAAGTTTATTATACATATTTAGCAGTGTTCAGGGGTAAAGTCAAGATTTTGTTTTTTTATTTCTAACATACCATCAGGCTTGTCACATTCTTTGTCGTTTCTTTCTTTATTTAACATCCATGTGATAGCTTGTTGTTGGTATGGCCGTAACCTTGGTAACAAACTTTCGTGTTGAATGCCTGGAAGAACTTGACAGGAAACAGACATGTGCCGTTCTTTTATCACTCTGTACAGCTCATCTATGTCATGCTTCTTCGTATAGGGCAAATGATCGTAATCTATTAAAAAACATAGCATTCAACAATGAAAACAAAGAAAATTAAAGGTTCAGATTTGAATGCTGTCTTAATAATACTTTTTTTTATTAACAAGCATGAAATTCTTTGAAAATTACATCTTAATTAGACATTTTATTAAAAATATGTTAGTCAAATATAAATTAGATAATAATAGACCCATACAAATAATACAAAATCTAATGCTCTAGTATACAATGTATATACATAAAGCTAGGCCAGCCTGTGAACCCTGTACTCTGAGTTAACTATTTTTCATGTCTATAATTCATTTTTGCAATTGTCACGTTTTTCTTTGGTTACTAACGACATAGGACTATGAGAACGACTCAGAAGGATCTGGTTTCATACTGAATGACGATGCATATTTTAGCTCTTTTCATTGGCTGCTTATGTCTTCATTATTATTTTAAACTGGATGATTCTAGTTGTGCTAAAAATAAAAATGATAACCAATCTTGACTGATCCAGTTAAAACTGGATTTACTGGTGAAAAAACGATTAAAAGAATATGGCACAAATAAAAACCTCTGTAATACTTTACCTGGAGTAGTTATTCCATAGAAATGCTGCATAAGAGTTATTAATGAGTGATTCTGCTTTTTGGCCATTCTTACAGCTTCACCTGGACAAGATAAACGTAGCAGCAATGCCTCTGTCCCATAAATTTTCAATGTGACTGTCTTATTCTTACACTCAAACTTGTCTATAACCACTTGAAAACTTTTACAATCCAAAGCTTCAAAACAGACCAGAGGTAAGTCTGAATCAACAAACCAAAATTTTACATCGGTGACGTCAGCTTTCCTTTTATTTCTGACTTTTTTTCTCCCAAACAACTCCCTCTTAAATCTATTTGTTTCACAACTGAATATATTTTTTTTACCATCTTTACTAACAAAAAGTGAAAACTCTGTAATGTCTGGTAACTTTTCTGTAGGTAACGGAACAAATATAGGATGTGGCGAAAATTGTATCTGAAACTCGGCTAATTCACATTTCCAGGCTCCTTTCTTAGTGCACAACTCTGTGTAGACAGGTATACTGAATAAACAATTATCTGCGTGTAGTTCATAAATCTCAAACAAATCCGCCGATCTATAACTAGTACCTGTTGTATCAAAACAAGCCCCACCCTCAATAACAGTCGGAAAGTCTGTGTTATTCTTTTCCTTCTCAGTCAGTATACTGGATCTTTTGTTACTTACTGTTCCATTTTCAGCATTTTCATCAATGTCATCAATAACAAGATCATGAGTATTCTCAGCATTGTCTAGCATATTCCATGACAGACATTTTCTCTTCTCCTCAGTGGCCTTTTGTGGTGGTCTTTGTTTTCGCTTGCCCATTTTTTATAAAGCAAGGTCTTCTTAATTGTCTTGCACAAATGATCTACCATCCATATGTACTCTAACACATAACTAACATATCAGTCCCAAGTTCATGTTGAAACACTTAAATTCCCAAGAAATCTCTCTAAATCCATATTATCTTTCCGTACTTTGAATTTCTGGAAAAAGAATCTTTACAGTTACAAATGTGTTGTGAAACATAAACAAAAATGTTTAGGTTAATATATGCAGCTATTATTGTTTGATTTTATTAACCTGTCAATTCCATACTGATTATACGGTCAATGCACAGAATATATTAATATTCGATAAATGTTCGGTTAATTCCGTGAAATTTAAGCAGTAAGATATTATTAAATTCATCTGGTTTCTTTGCATTAGTTACACTGACCGTTATAGCGCAATAGGGTAAACTATGGGTATATAATTTCTAAATGTCCTACGCGTTGTAAGATCGAGACAGCGTATGTCCAGACATTTTTTCTAATTTATAACTATTTTCGATATTTTTTAAGTTTGTTCCCTCTGTGTTAATAGGTTTTGCACTTTTTTGTTAATACTATCTTTTTGTATATAACATTGTTAAAGAATTAATATTCAAAATTCATTCGGATCAATAAATGTCATTTCAGTGCCGTAAAATACAATGCAAAACGTGACAAGTCAGTGTTTATTAGTTGTTTCATATCTGTGTAGAAAATTCTGAAAGCGCTTGATCATTTTCATTATAATTTGCTTAAAAATAAAGAAAAAATAAGTCTAAAAATAAGTGACGTCTAAAAAATGTCAAAAGAAGGGATCGAACCTCGGACCTCTCATACATAAGGTAGTCACTTAACCGTCTTTGCTATTGCGGATGTTACAAAAACCTACATTAAGCTAGTGGGGTTTTTCTAAAAGTTAGCTTTATACTCCATATTTATTCTCGTAAAATAAACGGACAAAACCGAAGTAGGATCGAATATTTAAATGAGTGCTATAATGTATTCATAATTGACAGGTCAATAAAATCAGACTATAACTGAGACCAGTTCAATGAGTCATCCAGGGATTGAGTACCCCTGACCATAAGCCAGGTACCAGGCTAATATTGTGCAATATTAAAATCAGACTGTGTATCTGCATTTTCTTTAAAAAACAGGACTGTTCTTTTTTAATTTTTGAGAAAAACCAGTCAAAGAAGGTCAATAGATATTCAATACACAAACATAAAAGGCTTAACAGTGCCAAAAGGTCATAATTATCTTGTTTGAAAAAATTATAAAAATATATTCATTTTTCACACAGCTCATAATTTAGGGTGACTCCAAACAGTCACACATGTGTATAATTACAAACGATATTATTAACATTTTATATCCTATTTTAAATATCCAAAATTATTTCGACAAAAAAGATATTTAATACATTAGACCTATCCTATTTTTAAGATGGCATACAGGAACAAGTTTATTGTACTAAAATGTGCAAGATTGTGGATTGTATTTACATGCCTTCTTCTTTAAAAATGGCTAAAAGAGAGACAAAATAATTGCATACATTTTATTTAAGAGACATATATCTTTATAATGAGATACATTTGTAAAATGTTTTCTTAGAAATGAAAAAAATTCAAAAATTTCAAATAAGCATTATAAAAATACATCTTAAAATAGCTGCATTATTTATTATCCTTATCAATGTATTAATAAAAAAATTCCCATCATAACAAAAGGATCTTTGATGTACAGTATTTATACTATTTCCCTTAATTGTTTATACACAGTCTATTAAAATATGTTACAATCACATATACTGACATATTTTCTGTTCATTATAGCAAGTTAACTGCTCAAAGTTTTTCACAACTTAACTTGAAGATTTTGACCCATCTATCCTTCCATACTTGCATTTCTGGGGATTACCATGATACCATAGTAACCTTCTCTGAAATTACCCACAGTGGCAGACAATGGAAATAGTTTAAAAAATAACATTTTAATTAGATCTTTGGAAATAATTCTATGATGAACAGTTTTGGAAAAAGTTCACTTATTAAATAGAAGAAAAATCTCATTCATGTATGATATTTATATTTGAATATTTTCCTATAAACCTTAAGTACCGTCTGGCTCGGTATGCCTAAAATACGAAAGTGAAATTTTTGACAAAAGTGAGCGAAAGTGACTTTTAAAATTTCAATTGTACTGTTTAATAGAATTTTACAGTGAATTTTCTGTTTGTAGACATAAATTATTAGTAACTAATAATAATTCTTTTCAAAAATAATCACTATGATGATTTAATCGCCATTTATTTGCATAATTTCTATACACAAGTTCTGAGATCTTCATTTCTCTCATTGTGTACCTGAGGAAAGTGCCTTATAAAATATAATATCAAATATAGCGTTTAAATAGATTTTAATATTAATATTGCAGTTTAAAGAAAGTACAGTAAATATGTTACATTTAAATATTTTGTATAATATTATTGTATCAAAAATATCATTATGTCCCGATGTTCAGAGCAATATATTATCACATTAACACAACAATGACAGCTGTGTAGGTTATCTTGCTGAATTAATTGGTTACATGCAAACACGTGTTGTAATAATGTTTTTCGTACCCACTTTAATTGACAGTAATCACGCGTTTTTTAAGTTTCTTTTATAATTAAATAGAATTCATTTTTTGATAATTTAGGTTTACATACTATATAAAGTTTAATTTAAACCCTATATTTAATAATTTTAAAGTCACTTTCGCTTCCTCTCACTTTCGTCCGAATAAGTCACTTTTTGTTCAATGCAAATGATAGATATCTGGTACATGAAAATACATGGATGTTTAATCATCATAATGATTATTTTTGAATATAAATGTTAATATGAAATTAGGTGCTACCTATGGCGCGGAAAGATCTTATGAATTATGATTTTAGCATAACATGTTTCGTGTACATGTTAGCAGGTATTTTGTACCATAAACAAAACGAATAATTTGGTGGTGTTCGACCTATTATTGGAGTGATTGGAATATTCCGAAAAATCTCCGAACGTAAAGGGGGACCACTGCGCATGCATCGGCGTTTGGAAAATCCCGTCCGCCATTTTTGTTAATCTCTAATCACAGTTTTTGTTTTAACACTATTTTTAATGTGCTTATTTATCAAATAGGAATTGTTAAAGTAACTTTTTATATTTATAATCGTTACTATAATTCTTATCAATGAAATGTAGGTTTATTTTCTGATTTTGCAATTTTTTCACCGGAAGTGTTACTTAGCATGCGTCTGCTAACAATAGTCTGAATTTTGTAGACGCTCATTAAAAGCGATCTGATATCTTTATTTAGCTCAAAAGGATTTCAAAATGGCGGCGCCCAGTTAACTAAGGATTTTTTCACAGCTCATTAGTTATAGGATATATACTTTTTTGAAATTTTCATTTAGTTTTAATTTGATTTCATTTCAATTGATACGTGTCATACATGTTATCTAAGAGCACTACAGCCCTCGCGGGGCCTTCGGCCCTGCTCGGACTTTCCGCGTTTTAGTTTCTGATATATAATACGTTTACAAACTGCAATTTAAGTACATTTTCAATTCAAACTCTATATTTGATATTTTACAAGTTAGCAATTTTACTGTTAAATTCTATTAAAACAGTGCAATTCAAATATCAAAAGTCACTTTCGCTCACTTTCATAAAAAATCTCACTTTCTTATTTTAGGCGCCCCCACCCCCCCGGGCTACCCCATATAGAATCCCCGTACTGCCAATTTCCGATCAGCTAACAGATTTTTCTATAATAACTGACAGTGAAATTATGAAAATAAAATTTCTCTTACAATTCTGCAAATATTATCATTTCAGCTTATAAATGCAACAACTTTTTAAAATTTTACCTGAATTATTATTATGAATCGAGGACAAATCATTACTGACCCATTTTCCTGTTCTTCACAATTTCACAACCACTTTTCAATCAGTTAACAAAATATAAACTGTACCACATAAAAATTGTCATACAATGTTAAAATATAACCAGTTATGTATTTTGAAGAAATTTTAACAAAATCAACTTCAGATAAATGGTATTAAACAATTTTAACCTATTTATAATGACATTTTTCAATCTTGATATCTTTTTGCAGTAGTAAAGCTGTCACAATTGGGGTATGGATGTACATCTCAATGTGCATAACAGAAAAAGCATGTTCTTGTGAAATTTTTAGGATCTTAGGGTCTATATGGCCCCATTCTAGTGACAGCTTTCTGAAAAGTTATCAGAGAGAATGTTTTTCCTTTTAGTGACTGTTAGTTTACTGACGTATAACCTTCCAATTAAGAATAGTAAGGTAAAATATGTACATATTAAAATTATAGCTTTTGAAGTGCAGTATACATTATGACTTAATGATATTGAAACAGTTGTCTAACTTAATATCCATTTTGCAGACTGACAAAAAACTGAGTCTGTAAATTAATTATTTTTAGAAAATTATTGCAATTTGTAACTGGGTAAATAAAGGATTAGTGGAAAACACAAATTTTACATATTTTGAACTAAAATACTGTTATTTTCTTTTTTAACACCATAATTGACATTGCTGCTTATAAATGTAGTCAAGGTAAATACAAGATGTGCTTACTGTTTGGTTACATGACAAATAAGGTCAAAAATAAAGAATTTCCAGGGATGATTGAAAAGTGGTTGTGATTGAAAACTGGCAGTATGTGGAAACATTAAAATAGTATGTCAAGTATCTGTGATTTACAACAAAAGCAATCAGTTACGTTGAATTATGCCCATAAACATACTGAGACAACGTAACTAAAAAGGACACATTAATAAAATTATAGCCAATCAAACAATAATCTCAAAAATAACAAAAAACAAAATTTACTTACCTCGCGAATATATGTGACACATTGCATTCTCTCTATAGTATTGTCATGTCATTGCTTTATTAAACTGCTTGCATATGGGATATAATATATTTGTACATTTTGCATTGTCAATTTACAGTAAAGACCGTTCAGTTAAAAATTAACTAATGAATGTCTAACTTTTGTTTATTTTGGATTGCACAATACGACAAATACCGAACAGCTCCGAATTTGTAAAAAACACTGCACCATACCATACTGATCTACTGCAACCTTTCGGTATTTTCCGTCAAGTTCCGGCTGGTGACCAATTTGTCAGTTTATTGAAAAATACTGGAAAACAGACGTTACCTTTGCTTTCAAATAACCTGGGACTAAAATTTTAAAATTATGTTCCTTTCTGTCCCAGAAATAACTGAAGCACATATATACATATACATTCTATATTAAGCTCCATGACTGAAGTAACCAATTTTCTGAGCAAACACTTTTATTCAAGAAAGTTTTGATACTTACAAGCCAATGGATTGCAAATTAATTCCTAGAGTATCTAACATTTTTTTTCTTATAAGCTCATCATTTGTGTAAATTCATAACATGCAATTCCAACTCCAAAGAGTCTGGACTAAAAAGTAATGAAAGGGTGTACACATTTTGTAGTAGTCATGAGCATGGTTGTGATCTCCATTATATTTTAAAATGTTCCCACTTCAGTAATCAGAGAAAAAAATGTATACTGATTCTATAAATCGGAATATCCTTGTTTTTCGTTTCAACTCACCTGTCACAAAGTGACATGGTGAGCTTTTATGACCATTTTCGTTCGGCGTCCTTCCGTCCGTAAACTTTTACTTTAAACGGCATCTCTTAAACCGCTTAGTCAATTTCATCCAAACTTCCCAAGAATGTTCATTTGATAATCAACTTTAAAAATTGTTCAAAGAATTTAATTCCATGCAGAACTCTGGTTGCCAGGGAACCGAAAGAAAAAAAGAATAAATATCCTTTTAACGAGATAGAGCTTGAAACATCGTCTAGCCAGTATCTACCAAGTTTGTTCAAATAAAATCCCTGTGGTCAAAATTTGCCTCGCTGGGGGGGGGGGGGTTCATTGACATTCCTTTTATGTATATAGTAAAAACTTAAAAAACTTCTTTTAAAAATCTCAAAATGTAGATTTAAGATATTAAGCATGAAACATCTTCTAGTGTGTGTCTGCTAAGTTTGTAAATTGTTGAAATAAAAGCCCTAGGGTCAAAATTGGAAGCGCCCCTTGGTGTCATTGATTTTCCTTGTATGTACATGTAAAAACTAAAAAAGCTTCTTTTAAAAAACCCAAAGAGCTAGAGCTTAGATATCTCGCATGAAACATCTTCTAGTGTGTGTCTACCAAATTTGTTCAAACAAAAGCCCTAGGGTCAAAATTAGCTCCGCCCTGGGGTGTTATTGATTTTCTTTATATGTTTATAGTAAAAACTTTTAAAAAAAATCTTAAAAAAGCAACAAATAGCTAGAGTTTAGATATTTAGCATGAAACATCTTTATGTGAGTGTCTACCAAGTTTGTTCAAATAAAAACCCCGGGGTCCCCGGGGTCATTGATTTTCTTTACATGTACACATCTTTTGAAACTGTTGTTTTCTCAGGTAATGTTTTTACACATGTACTATTTTAGATACAAATATGAACTTTGTGATATCAGTTCAAGATTTAGATTTTATATAGTTTACAATATTACTTGTTCCTTGTCGTGGAGAGCTTTTACATACAGGTGAGCGATTTCAGGGCCATCATGACCCTTTTTTTCTTTATTTTCTTTTTTTCCCCAATAGATGTTAACTAATTCTAACGTCGTGACGTTTGAATCTAGATAATTCTATATTTTTGGGGCGGCCTTTTCAACAAAATACACCGTTTACAATCTCGAGTGCCTGGCTACATCTTTTTCTAGTCTTCGCCCATAGAAACTATGCCTCGCTATCATTGAAAGCCCATATCGCCATAAACACAAGTCATGTCTATACTGTCTATTACTATTAGTTAGGACTATTTGCCTTATTTGTATTATTTCAACACTGAATGCGAATTGTAACAGATAGCATTGCTTCAGTCAATGCAAATCTAATGCACGGGATCAAATTTACACGGAGGCCATTTTGAAAATGGTGGTAATCTTGAATGTGTATTTGTAATATTATGTGTGATATTTTTGGGACCGCTTTACATTTGATGTATTCATGATCTTGAGACACTTTACCGAACTTTTTATTCTTGTTATTTTTTGCACTATTTTTTCTACTGGGATGGATAATCAGTCAAACAGATTTCTATGGTTTATATGATTGCCTACTCAAAACCGTCATCATCATCTACATGTTATCATGTCTCCTGGCCTTGTATCAAAGGTAATGGTCTTAAGCTACCAAAATACAGTAAGTTGTATTTTCCTGACAGAATGCAGTATTGCTTTCACTTAGGCCCATCAGTTCATACTACATGTAAAGAGATAACCTTAAATATTTATATATTTTATTGCATTATATTATTATTTTTGTCAACCGCATAAATTAGAAAACAAGTATACACATTTAGAGACATGATGATATCCGAATTAAGTTTGCATTAAAGTATCCGTAACAAGAATTTGTAACAAATTTACCAACGTTCTCCGCAAAATGGAAGTTTTACAGGAAGCACACGATTGTACTATTCCAAAGTTTCACTTTCATAGCAAAATCTTGATAAATGGTGGATTTGCACCGCAACAATTAATTCATTATAGACATAAAATGAAATATTTTCTTGTATGTGTCAACAGAAATACATTTTTGCAGGTTTTCTGCAGTTTTTTTTACTGAAAAGTATGTAATAAAGATGATCATTCGAAAATTATTTAAGGTGAAGTTATGATTCTGCACTTTCTCTCATAGTGTTATCTATTTCTATTTTAAGTTTCACTGGAATTCTCTGGACATAGAAAATACAGACCATGCTAAACTTTGACCTGTAAATGTGAACTTCACCTAAGTAGTAGGGACTTGGGTGTTGCGCATAACACCATGTCTTTTTATGGTATAAATTAGTGAAAACTTATTTCAAAACTCCTTGATGGATGAAAAGTAATGGACGAGCCGGACACGAAAAATAACCTCCAACAGACAATGTTGACATTTTATCTCCTAGTGTGATCTTGACCTTGGAGATTGGGATGCATGACACGTCGTTGTTTTATGGTCAACATTTGTGTCAATTTATTTAAAAAAAACCTTGCTAAATGACTGAGTTATTGACCGGACACGAAGTGTAATAGACGGTCAGACAAACAGACATACGGACGGATTTGGTTTATTTTTCGTCGAAATGTAGGTGGGCAATTAAAAGTTTTATATAAGATAGTATCATTAGTCCTAAAATTTGACAGCAATTAGAAAATCTAAATCATGATTGTT